>NW_027287085.1:0-128293 GCF_022747635.1 Hetaerina americana
GAAAAGTGCCAATACCCCCCCTTTGGGTTCTAGGTGAAAATCTCACTCGTCACAAATCAAACAAAAGTATCCAAGGTGTGTATTGTTGTTCATTTTCATCAAATAAACAAAATAAAACCCAGAATGAATCCTGAAAGACAATAAAAGATCATAAAAGATGATTCAGCCCAGGTGTTAATGTTACTAAAAGAGCCCAAATTTCTAAAAATATTGCGAAAAACAACAATCTTCTGTTTTAGAGTGAATGTTTGAGGTGTTTAGAAGGCATTTATTTCATTTTTAGAAAATTTAATTTTTCACATTTTTCCATGAAAAGTGCCAATACCCCCCCCTTTGGGTTCTAGGTGAAAATCTCACTCAACACAAATCAAACAAAAATGTATCCAAGGTGTGTATTGTTGTTTTTTTCATCAAATAAACAAAATAAAACCCAGAATTAATCTTGAAGGACAAGAAATGAGCATAAAAGTTGCTTCAGAGAAAGTGTTAATGTTACTAAAAGAGCCCAAATTTCTAAAAATATTGCGAAAAACAACAATCTTCTGTTTTAGAGTGAATGTTTGAGGTGTTTAGAAGTCATTTATTCCATTTTTGAAAATTTAATTTTTTACATTTTTCCATGAAAAGTTCCAATACCCCCCCCTTTGGGTTCTAGGTGAAAATCTCATCTGATGCAAATCAAACAAAAATGTTTCCATGGTGTGTACTGTTGTTCATTTTCATCAAATAAACAAAATAAAACCCAGAATGAATCCTGAAAGACAAGAAATGAGCATAAAAGTTGCTTCAGCGCAAGTGTTAATGTTACTAAAAGAGCCCAAATTTCTAAAAATATTGCGAAAAACAACAATCTTCTATTTTAGAGTGAATGTTTGAGGTGTTTAGAAGGCATTTATTTCATTTTTAGAAAATTTAATTTTTCACATTTTTCCATGAAAAGTGCCAAAAACCCCCCCTTTGGGTTCTAAGTGAAAATCTCACTCGACACAAATCAAACAAAAATGTTTCCATGGTGTGTATTGTTGTTCATTTTCATCAAATAAACAAAATAAAACCCAGAATTAATCTTGAAAGACAAGAAATGAGCATAGAATTTGCTTCAGCGAAAGTGTTAATGTTACTAAAAGAGCCCAAATTTCTAAAAATATTGCGAAAAACAACAATCTTCTGTTTTGAGTGAATGTTTGAGGTGTTTAGAAGACATTTATTTCATTTTTAGAAAATTTAATTTTTCACATTTTTCCATGAAAATTGCCAATACCCCCCCCTTTGGGTTCTAGGTGAAAATCTCACTCGACACAAATCAAACAAAAATGTATCCAAGGTGTGTATTGTTGTTCATTTTCATCAAATAAACAAAATAAAACCCAGAATGAATCCTGAAAGACAATAAAAGATCATAAAAGATCCTTCAGCCCAGGTGTTAATTTTAATAAAATAGCCCAAATTTTTAAAAATATTGCGAAAAACAACAATCTTCTATTTTAGAGTGAATGTTTGAGGTGTTTAGAAGGCATTTATTTCATTTTTAGAAAATTTAATTTTTCACATTTTTCCATGAAAAGTGCCAATACCCCCCCTTTTGGTTCTAGGTAAAAATCTAACTTGACACATATCAAACAAAAATGTTTCCATGGTGTGTATTGTTGTTCATTTTCATCAAATAAACAAAATAAAACACAGAATTAATCCTGAAAGACAAGAAATGAGCATAAAAGATGCTTCAGCGCAAGTGTTAATGTTACTAAAAGAGCCCAAATTTCTGAAAATATTGCGAAAAACAACAATCTTCTGTTTTAGAGTGAATGTTTGAGGTGTTTAAAAGGCATTTATTTCATTTTTAGAAAATTTAATTTTTCACATTTTTCCATGAAAAGTGCCAATACCCCCCCCTTTTGGTTCTAGGTGAAAATCTCACTCGTCACAAATCAAACAAAAAATGTATCCAAGGTGTGTATTGTTGTTCATTTTCATCAAATAAACAAAATAAAACCCAGAATGAATCCTGAAAGACAATAAAAGATCATAAAAGATGATTCAGCCCAGGTGTTAATGTTACTATAAGAGCCCAAATTTCTAAAAATATTGCGAAAAACAACAATCTTCTGTTTTAGAGTGAATGTTTGAGGTGTTTAGAAGGCATTTATTTCATTTTTAGAAAATTTAATTTTTTACATTTTTCCATGAAAAGTGCGAATACCCCCCCTTTGGGTTCTAGGTGAAAATCTCACTCGACACAAATCAAACAGAAATGTATCCAAGGTGTGTATTGTTGTTCATTTTCATCAAATAAACAAAATAAAACCCAAAATGTATCCTGAAAGACAATAAATGATCATAAAAGATGCTTCAGCCCAGGTGTTAATGTTACTAAAAGAGCCGAAATTTCTTAAAATATTGCGAAAAACAACAATCTTCTGTTTAAGAGTGAATGTTTGAGGTGTTTAGAAGGCATTTATTTCATTTTTAGAAAATTTAATTTTTCACATTTTTCCATGAAAAGTGCCAATACCCCCCCCTTTGGGTTCTAGGTGAAAATCTCACTTGACGCAAATCAAACAAAAATGTTTCCATGGTGTGTACTGTTGTTCATTTTCATCAAATAAACAAAATAAAACCAAGAATGAATCCTGAAAGACAAGAAATGAGCATAAAAATTGCTTCAGCGCAAGTGTTAATGTTACTAAAAGAGCCCAAATTTCTAAAAATATTGCGAAAAACAACAATCTTCTGTTTTAGAGTGAATGTTTGAGGTGTTTAGAAGGCATTTATTTCATTTTTAGAAAATTTAATTTTTCACATTTTTCCATGAAAAGTGCTAATAACCCCCCCTTTGGGTTCTAAGTGAAAATCTCACTCGACACAAATCAAACAAAAATGTTTCCATGGTGTGTATTGTTGTTCATTTTCATCAAATAAACAAAATAAAACCCAGAATTAATCTTGAAAGACAAGAAATGAGCATAGAATTTGCTTCAGCGAAAGTGTTAATGTTACTAAAAGAGCCCAAATTTCTAAAAATATTGCGAAAAACAACAATCTTCTGTTTTGAGTGAATGTTTAAGGTGTTTAGAAGGCATTTATTTCATTTTTAGAAAATTTAATTTTTCACATTTTTCCATGAAAAGTGCCAATACCCCCCCCTTTGGGTTCTAGGTGAAAATCTTACTCGTCACAAATCAAACAAAAATGTATCCAAGGTGTGTATTGTTGTTCATTTTCATCAAATAAACAAAATAAAACCAAGAATGAATCCTGAAAGACAATAAAAGATCATAAAAGATGCTTCAGCCCAGGTGTTAATGTTACTAAAAGAGCCCAAATTTCTAAAAATATTGCGAAAAACAACAATCTTCTGTTTTAGAGTGAATGTTTGAGGTGTTTAGAAGGCATTTCAATCATTTTTAGAAAATTTAATTTTTCACATTTTTCCATGAAAAGTGCCAATACCCCCCCTTTGGGTTCTAGGTGAAAATCTCACACGACACAAATCAAACAAAAATGTATCCAAGGTGTGTATTGTTGTTCATTTTCATCAAATAAACAAAATAAAACCCAGAATGTATCCTGAAATACAATAAATGATCATAAAAGATGCTTCAGAGAAAGTGTTAATGTTACTAAAAGAGCCCAAATTTCTAAAAATATTGCGAAAAACAACAATCTTCTGTTTTAGAGTGAATGTTTGAGTTGTTTAGAAGGCATGTATTTCATTTTTAGAAAATTAAATTTTTCACATTTTTCCATGAAAAGTGCCAATACCCCCCCCTTTGGGTTCTAGGTGAAAATCTCACTCGACACAAATCAAACAAAAATGTATCCAAGGTGTGTATTGTTGTTTTTTTCATCAAATAAACAAAATAAAACCCAGAATTAATCTTGAAGGACAAGAAATGAGCATAAAAGTTGCTTCAGAGAAAGTGTTAATGTTACTTAAAGAGCCCAAATTTCTAAAAATATTGCGAAAAACAACAATCTTCTGTTTTAGAGTGAATGTTTGAGGTGTTTAGAAGGCATTTATTTCATTTTTGAAAATTTAATTTTTCACATTTTTCCATGAAAAGTTCCAATACCCCCCCCTTTGGGTTCTAGGTGAAAATCTCACTTGACGCAAATCAAACAAAAATGTTTCCATGGTGTGTATTGTTGTTCATTTTCATCAAATAAACAAAATAAAACCCAGAATTAATCCTGAAAGACAAGAAATGGGCATAAAAGTTGCTTCAGCGCAAGTGTTAATGTTACTAAAAGAGCCCAAATTTCTAAAAATATTGCGAAAAACAACAATCTTCTGTTTTAGAGTGAATGTTTGAGGTGTTTAGAAGGCATTTATTTCATTTTAGAAAATTTAATTTTTCACATTTTTCCATGAAAAGTGCCAATACCCCCCCTTTGGGTTCTAGGTGAAAATCTCACTCGTCACAAATCAAACAAAAATGTATCCAAGGTGTATATTGTTGTTCATTTTCATCAAATAAACAAAATAAAACCCAGAATTAATCTTGAAAGACAAGAAATGAGCATAGAATTTGCTTCAGCGAAAGTGTTAATGTTACTAAAAGAGCCCAAATTTCTAAAAATATTGCGAAAAACAACAATCTTCGGTTTTGAGTGAATGTTTGAGGTGTTTAGAAGGCATTTATTTCATTTTTAGAAAATTTAATTTTTCACATTTTTCCATGAAAATTGCCAATACCCCCCCCTTTGGGTTCTAGGTGAAAATCTCACTCGACACAAATCAAACAAAAATGTATCCAAGGTGTGTATTGTAGTTCATTTTCATCAAATAAACAAAATAAAACCCAGAATGAATCCTGAAAGACAATAAAAGATCATAAAAGATCCTTCAGCCCAGGTGTTAATGTTAATAAAATAGCCCAAATTTTTAAAAATATTGCGAAAAACAACAATCTTCTATTTTAGAGTGAATGTTTGAGGTGTTTAGAAGGTATTTATTTCATTTTTAGAAAATTTAATTTTTCACATTTTTCCATGAAAAGTGCCAATACCCCCCCTTCGGGTTCTAGGTAAAAATCTAACTTGACACATATCAAACAAAAATGTTTCCATGGTGTGTATTGTTGTTCATTTTCATCAAATAAACAAAATAAAACACAGAATTAATCCTGAAAGACAATAAAAGATCATAAAAGATGATTCAGCCCAGGTGTTAATGTTACTATAAGAGCCCAAATTTCTAAAAATATTACGAAAAACAACAATCTTCTGTTTTAGAGTGAATGTTTGAGGTGTTTAGAAGGCATTTATTTCATTTTTAGAAAATTTAATTTTTCACATTTTTCCATGAAAAGTGCCAATACCCCCCCTTTGGGTTCTAGGTGAAAATCTCACTCGACACAAATCAAACAGAAATGTATCAAAGGTGTGTATTGTTGTTCATTTTCATCAAATAAACAAAATAAAACCCAAAATGTATCCTGAAAGACAATAAATGATCATAAAAGATGCTTCAGCCCAGGTGTTAATGTTACTAAAAGAGCCGAAATTTCTTAAAATATTGCGAAAAAAAAACAATCTTCTGTTTAAGAGTGAATGTTTGAGGTGTTTAGAAGGCATTTATTTCATTTTTAGAAAATTTAATTTTTCACATTTTTCCATGAAAAGTGCCAATACCCCCCCCCTTTGGGTTCTAGGTGAAAATCTCACTTGACGCAAATCAAACAAAAATGTTCCCATGTTGTGTACTGTTGTTCATTTTCTTCAAATAAACAAAATAAAACCCAGAATGAATCCTGAAAGACAAGAAATGAGCATAAAAATTGCTTTAGCGCAAGTGTTAATGTTACTAAAAGAGCCCAAATTTTTAAAAATATTGCGAAAAACAACAATCTTCTGTTTTAGAGTGAATGTTAGAGGTGTTTAGAAGGCATTTATTTCATTTTTAGAAAATTTAATTTTTCACATTTTTCCATGAAAAGTGCCAATAACCCCCCCTTTGGGTTCTAAGTGAAAATCTCACTCGACACAAATCAAACAAAAATGTTTCCATGGTGTGTATTGTTGTTCATTTTCATCAAATAAACAAAATAAAACCCAGAATTAATCTTAAAAGACAAGAAATGAGCATAGAATTTGCTTCAGCGAAAGTGTTAATGTTACTAAAAGAGCCCAAATTTC
Organism: Hetaerina americana; assembly: GCF_022747635.1. Lineage (NCBI taxonomy): Eukaryota > Metazoa > Arthropoda > Insecta > Odonata > Calopterygidae > Hetaerina > Hetaerina americana. The sequence goes on from NW_027287085.1 coordinate 6,139, forward strand.
TAAAAATTTTGCGAAAAACAACAATCTTCTGTTTTGAGTGAATGTTTAAGGTGTTTAGAAGGCATTTATTTCATTTTTAGAAAATTTAATTTTTCACATTTTTCCATGAAAAGTGCCAATACCCCCCCTTTGGGTTCTAGGTGAAAATCTCACTCGACACAAATCAAACAAAAATGTATCCAAGGTTAGTATTGTTGTTAATTTTCATCAAATAAACAAAATAAAACCCAGAATGTATCCTTAAATACAATAAATGATCATAAAAGATGCTTCAGAGAAAGTGTTAATGTTACTAAAAGAGCCCAAATTTCTAAAAAAATTGCGAAAAACAACAATCTTCTGTTTTAGAGTGAATGTTTGAGGTGTTTAGAAGGCATTTATTTCATTTTTAGAAAATTTAATTTTTCACATTTTTCCATGAAAAGTGCCAATACCCCCCCTTTGGGTTCTAGGTGAAAATCTCACTCGACACAAATCAAACAAAAAAGTATCCAAGGTGTGTATTGTTGTTCATTTTCATCAAATAAACAAAATAAAACCCAGAATTAATCTTGAAAGACAAGAAATGAGCATAGAAGTTTCTTCAGCGAAAGTGTTAATGTTACTAAAAGAGCCCAAATTTCTAAAAATATTGCGAAAAACAACAATCTTCTGTTTTAGAGTGAATGTTTGAGGTGTTTAGAAGGCATTTATTTCATTTTTAGAAAATTTAATTTTTCACATTTTTCCATGAAAAGTGCCAATACCCCCCCCTTTGGGTTCTAGGTGAAAATCTCACTCGACACAAATCAAACAAAAATGTATCCAAGGTGTGTATTGTTTTTTTTTCATCAAATAAACAAAATAAAACCCAGAATTAATCTTGAAGGACAAGAAATGAGCATAAAAGTTGCTTCAGAGAAATTGTAAATGTTACTAAAAGAGCCCAAATTTCTAAAAATATTGCGAAAAACAACAATCTTCTGTTTTAAGGTGAATGTTTGAGGTGTTTAGAAGGCATTTATTTCATTTTTGAAAATTTAATTTTTCACATTTTTCCATGAAAAGTGCCAATACCCCCCCTTTGGGTTCTACGTGAAAATCTCACTCGTCACAAATCAAACAAAAATGTATCCAAGGTGTGTATTGTTGTTCATTTTCATCAAATAAACAAAATAAAACCCAGAATGAATCCTGAAAGACAATAAAAGATAATAAAAGATGATTCAGCCCAGGTGTTAATGTTACTATAAGAGCCCAAATTTCTAAAAATATTGCGAAAAACAACAATCTTCTGTTTTAGAGTGAATGTTTGAGGTGTTTAGAAGGCATTTCAATCATTTTTAGAAAATTTAATTTTTTACATTTTTCCATGAAAAGTGCCAATACCACCCCCTTTGGGTTGTAGGTGAAAATCTCACCCGACACAAATCAAACAAAAATGTTTCCATGGTGTGTATTGTTGTTCATTTTCATCAAATAAACAAAATAAAACCCAGAATGAATCCTGAAAGACAAGAAATGAGCATAAAAGTTGCTTAAGCGCAAGTGTTAATGTTACTAAAAGAGCCCAAATTTCTAAAAATATTGCGAAAAACAACAATCTTCTATTTTAGAGTGAATGTTTGAGGTGTTTAGAAGGCATTTATTTCATTTTTAGAAAATTTAATTTTTCACATTTTTCCATGAAAAGTGCCAATAACCCCCCCTTTGGGTTCTAAGTGAAAATCTCACTCGACACAAATCAAACAAAAATGTTTCCATGGTGTGTATTGTTGTTCATTTTCATCAAATAAACAAAATAAAACCCAGAATTAATCTTGAAAGACAAGAAATGAGCATAGAATTTGCTTTAGCGAAAGTGTTAATGTTACTAAAAGAGCCCAAATTTCTAAAAATATTGCGAAAAACAACAATCTTCTGTTTTGAGTGAATGTTTGAGGTGTTTAGAAGGCATTTATTTCATTTTTAGAAAATTTAATTTTTCACATTTTTCCATGAAAATTGCCAATACCCCCCCCTTTGGGTTCTAGGTGAAAATCTCACTCGACACAAATCAAACAAAAATGTATCCAAGGTGTGTATTGTTGTTCATTTTCATCAAATAAACAAAATAAAACCCAGAATGTATCCTGAAAGACAATAAATGATCATTAAAGATCCTTCAGCCCAGGTGTTAATGTTACTAAAATAGCCCAAATTTTTAAAAATATTGCGAAAAACAACAATCTTCTATTTTAGAGTGAATGTTTGAGGTGTTTAGAAGGCATTTATTTCATTTTTAGAAAATTTAATTTTTCACATTTTTCCATGAAAAGTGCCAAAAGTCCCTTTGGGTTCTAGGTGAAAATCTAACTTGACACATATCAAACAAAAATGTTTCCATGGTGTGTATTGTTGTTCATTTTCATCAAATTAACAAAATAAAACACAGAATTAATCCTGAAAGACAAGAAATGAGCATAAAAGATGCTTCAGCGCAAGTGTTAATGTTACTAAAAGAGCCCAAATTTCTGAAAATATTGCGAAAAACAACAATCTTCTGTTTTTGAGTGAATGTTTGAGTTGTTTAGAAGGCATTTATTTCATTGTTAGAAAATTTAATTTTTCACATTTTTCCATGAAAACTGCCAATACCCCCCCCTTTGGGTTCTAGGTGAAAATCTCACTCGACACAAATCAAACAAAAATGTATCCAAGGTGTGTATTGTTGTTCATTTTCATCAAATAAACAAAATAAAACCCAGAATTAATCTTGAAGGACAAGAAATGAGCATAAAAGTTGCTTCAGAGAAAGTGTTAATGTTACTAAAAGAGCCCAAATTTCTAAAAATATTGCGAAAAACAACAATCTTCTGTTTTAGAGTGAATGTTTGAGGTGTTTAGAAGGCATTTATTTCATTTTTGAAAATTTTAATTTTCAAATTTTTCCATGAAAAGTGCCAATACCCCCCCTTTGGGTTCTACGTAAAAATCTCACTCGACACAAATCAAACAAAAATGTATCCAAGGTGTGTATTGTTGTTCATTTTCATCAAAAAAAAAATTAAAACCCAGAATGTTTCCTGAAAGACAATAAATGATCATAAAAGATGCTTCATCCCAGGTGTTAATGTTACTAAAAGAGCCCAAATTTCCAAAAATATTGCGAAAAACAACAATCTTCTGTTTTAGAGTGAATGTTTGAGGTGTTTAGAAGGCATTTATTTCATTTTTAGAAAATTTAATTTTTCACATTTTTCCATGAAAAGTGCCAATACCCCCCCTTTGGGTTCTAGGTCAAAATCTCACTCGACACAAATCAAACAGAAATGTATCCAAGGTGTGTATTGTTGTTCATTTTCATCAAATAAACAAAATAAAACCCAGAATGTATCCTGAAAGACAATAAATGATCATAAAAGATGCTTCAGCCCAGGTGTTAATGTTACTAAAAGAGCCGAAATTTCTTAAAATATTGCGAAAAACAACAATCTTCTGTTTTAGAGTGAATGTTTGAGGTGTTTAGAAGGCATTTATTTCATTTTTAGAAAATTTAATTTTTCACATTTTTCCATGAAAAGTGCCAATACCCCCCCCTTTGGTTTCTAGGTGAAAATCTCACTTGACCCAAATCAAACAAAAATGTTTCCATGGTGTGTACTGTTGTTCATTTTCATCAAATAAACAAAATAAAACCCAGAATGAATCCTGAAAGACAAGAAATGAGCACAAAAGTTGCTTCAGCGCAAGTGTTAATGCTACTAAAAGAGCCCAAATTTCTAAAAATATTGCGAAAAACAACAATCTTCTATTTTAGAGTGAATGTTTGAGGTGTTTAGAAGGCATTTATTTCATTTTTAGAAAATTTAATTTTTCACATTTTTCCATGAAAAGTTCCATGACCCCCCCTTTGGGTTCTAGGTGAAAATCTCACTTGTCGCAAATCAAACAAAAATGTTTCCATGGTGTGTACTGTTGTTCATTTTCATCAAATAAACAAAATAAAACCCAGAATGAATCCTGAAAGACAAGAAATGAGCATAAAAGTTGCTTAAGCGCAAGTGTTAATGTTACTAAAAGAGCCCAAATTTCTAAAAATATTGCGAAAAACAACAATCTTCTATTTTAGAGTGAATGTTTGAGGTGTTTAGAAGGCATTTATTTCATTTTTAGAAAATTTAATTTTTCACATTTTTCCATGAAAAGTGCCAATAACCCCCCCTTTGGGTTCTAAGTGAAAATCTCACTCGACACAAATCAAACAAAAATGTTTCCATGGGGTGTATTGTTGTTCATTTTCATCAAATAAACAAAATAAAACCCAGAATTAATCTTGAAAGACAAGAAATGAGCATAGAATTTGCTTCAGCGAAAGTGTTAATGTTACTAAAAGAGCCCAAATTTCTAAAAATATTGCGAAAAACAACAATCTTCTGTTTTGAGTGAATGTTTGAGGTGTTTAGAAGGCATTTATTTCATTTTTAGAAAATTTAATTTTTCACATTTTTCCATGAAAATTGCCAATACCCCCCCCTTTGGGTTCTAGGTGAAAATCTCACTCGTTACAAATCAAACAAAAATGTATCCAAAATGTGTATTGTTCTTCATTTTCATCAAATAAACAAAATAAAACCCAGAATGTATCCTGAAAGACAATAAATGATCATAAAAGATCCTTCAGCCCAGGTGTTAATGTTACTAAAATAGCCCAAATTTTTAAAAATATTGCGAAAAAAAACAATCTTCTATTTTAGAGTGAATGTTTGAGGTGTTTAGAAGGCATTTATTTCATTTTTAGAAAATTTAATTTTTCACATTTTTCCATGAAAAGTTCCATGACCCCCCCCTTTGGGTTCCAAGTGAAAATCTCACTCGACACAAATCAAACAAAAATGTTTCCATGGTGTGTATTGTTGTTCATTTTCATCAAATAAACAAAATAAAACCCAGAATTAATCTTGAAAGACAAGAAATGAGCATAGAATTTGCTTCAGCGAAAGTGTTAATTTTACTAAAAGAGCCCAAATTTCTAAAAATATTGCGAAAAACAACAATCTTCTATTTTAGAGTGAATGTTTGAAGTGTTTAGAAGGCATTTATTTCATTTTTAGAAAATTTAATTTTTCACATTTTTCCATGAAAAGTGCCAATAACCCCCCCTTTGGGTTCTAAGTGAAAATCTCACTCGACACAAATCAAAAAAAAATGTTTCCATGGTGTGTATTGTTGTTCATTTTCATCAAATAAACAAAATAAAACCCAGAATTAATCTTGAAAGACAAGAAATGAGCATAGAATTTGCTTCAGCGAAAGTGTTAATGTTACTAAAAGAGCCCAAATTTCTAAAAATATTGCGAAAAACAACAATCTTCTGTTTTGAGTGAATGTTTGAGGTGTTTAGAAGGCATTTATTTCATTTTTAGAAAATTTAATTTTTCACATTTTTCCATGAAAATTGCCAATACCCCCCCCTTTGGGTTCTAGGTGAAAATCTCACTCGACACAAATCAAACAAAAATGTATCCAAGGTGTGTATTGTTGTTCATTTTCGTCAAATAAACAAAATAAAACCCAGAATGTATACTGAAAGACGATAAATGATCATAAAAGATCCTTCAGCCCAGGTGTTAATGTTACTAAAATAGCCCAAATTTTTAAAAATATTGCGAAAAACAACAATCTTCTATTTTAGAGTGAATGTTTGAGGTGTTTAGAAGGCATTTATTTCATTTTTAGAAAATTTAATTTTTCACATTTTTCCATGAAAAGTGCCAATAACCCCCCCTTTGGGTTCTAAGTGAAAATCTCACTCGACACAAATCAAACAAAAATGTTTCCATGGTGTGTATTGTTGTTCATTTTCATCAAATAAACAAAATAAAACCCAGAATTAATCTTGAAAGACAAGAAATGAGCATAGAATTTGCTTCAGCGAAAGTGTTAATGTTACTAAAAGAGCCCAAATTTCTAAAAATATTGCGAAAAACAACAATCTTCTATTTTAGAGTGAATGTTTGAGGTGTTTAGAAGGCATTTATTTCATTTTTAGAAAATTTAATTTTTCACATTTTTCCATGAAAAGTGCCAATAACCCCCCCTTTGGGTTCTAAGTGAAAATCTCACTCGACACAAATCAAACAAAAATGTTTCCATGGTGTGTATTGTTGTTCATTTTCATCAAATAAACAAAATAAAACCCAGAATTAATCTTGAAAGACAAGAAATGAGCATAGAATTTGCTTCAGCGAAAGTGTTAATGTTACTAAAAGAGGCCCAAATTTCTAAAAATATTGCGAAAAACAACAATCTTCTGTTTGAGTGAATGTTTGAGGTGTTTAGAAGGCATTTATTTCATTTTTAGAAAATTTAATTTTTCACATTTTTCCATGAAAAGTGCCAATACCCCCCCTTTGGGTTCTAGGTGAAAATCTAACTTGACACATATCAAACAAAAATGTTTCCATGGTGTGTATTGTTGTTCATTTTCATCAAATAAACAAAAGAAAACACAGAATGTATCCTGAAAGACAATAAATGATCATAAAAGATGCTTCAGCCCAGGTGTTAATGTTACTAAAAGAGCCCAAATTTCTAAAACTATTGCGAAAAACAACAATCTTCTTGTTTTAGAGTGAATGTTTGAGGTGTTTAGAAGGCATTTAAATCATTTTTAGAAAATTTAATTTTCACATTTTTCATGAAAAGTGCCAATACCCCCCCCTTTGGGTTCTAGGTGAAAATCTCACTCGACACAAATCAAACAACAAATGTATCCAAGGTGTGTATTGTTGTTCATTTTCATCAAATAAACAAAATAAAACCCAGAATTAATCTTGAAAGACAAGAAATGAGCATAGAAGTTGCTTCAGCGAAAGTGTTAATGTTACTAAAAGAGCCCAAATTTCTAAAAATATTGCGAAAAACAACAATCTTCCGTTTAGAGTGAATCTTTGAGGTGTTTAGAAGGCATTTATTTCATTTTTTTGAAAATTTAATTTTTCACATTTTTCCATGAAAAGTGCCAATACCCCCCCCTTTGGGTTCTAGGTGAAAATCTCACTCGACACAAATCAAACAAAAATGTATCCAAGGTGTGTATTGTTGTTCATTTTCATCAAATAAACAAAATAAAACCCAGAATGTATCCTGAAATACAATAAATGATCATAAAAGATGCTTCAGAGAAAGTGTTAATGTTACTAAAAGAGCCCAAATTTCTAAAAATATGCGAAAAACAACAATCTTCTGTTTTAGAGTGAATGTTTGAGGTGTTTAGAAGGCATTTATTTCATTTTTAGAAAATTTAATTTTTCACATTTTTCCATGAAAAGTGCCAATACCCCCCCCCCTTTGGGTTCTAGGTGAAAATCTTACTCGTCACAAATCAAACAAAAAATGTATCCAAGGTGTGTATGTTGTTCATTTTCATCAAATAAACAAAATAAAACCCAGAATGTATCCTGAAAGACAATAAAAGATCATAAAAGATGCTTCAGCCCAGGTGTTAATGTTACTAAAAGAGCCCAAATTTCTAAAAATATTGCGAAAAAACAACAATCTTCTGTTTTAGAGTGAATGTTTGAGGTGTTTAGAAGGCATTTATTTCATTTTTTAGAAAATTTAATTTTTTACATTTTTCCATTAAAAGTGTTTATACCCCCCTTTGGGTTCTAGGTGAAAATCTTACTCATCACAAATCAAACAAAAATGTATCCAAGGTGTGTATTGTTGTTCATTTTCATCAAATAAACAAAATAAAACCCAGATTGTATCCTGAAATACAATAAATGATCATAAAAGATGCTTCAGAGAAAGTGTTAATGTTACTAAAAGAGCCCAAATTTCTAAAAATATTGCGAAAAACAACAATCTTCTGTTTTAGAGTGAATGTTTGAGGTGTTTAGAAGGCATTTATTTCATTTTTAGAAAATTTAATTTTTCACATTTTTCCATGAAAAGTGCCAATACCCCCCCCCCCTTGGGTCTAGGTGAAAATCTTACTCGTCACGAATCAAACAAAAATGTATCCAAGGTGTGTATTGTTGTTCATTTTCATCAAATAAACAAAATAAAACCAAGAATGAATCCTGAAAGACAATAAAAGATCATAAAAGATGCTTCAGCCCAGGTGTTAATGTTACTAAAAGAGCCCAAATTTCTAAAAATATTGCGAAAAACAACAATCTTCTGTTTTAGAGTGAATGTTTGAGGTGTTTAGAAGGCATTTCAATCATTTTTAGAAAATTTAATTTTTCACATTTTTCCATGAAAAGTGCCAATACCCCCGCCCTTTGGGTTCTAGGTGAAAATCTCACTCGACACAAATCAAACAAAAATATATCCAAGGTGTGTATTGTTGTTCATTTTCATCAAATAAACAAAATAAAACCAGAATTAATCTTGAAAGACAAGAAATGAGCATAGAAGTTGCTTCAGCGAAAGTGTTAATGTTACTAAAAGAGCCCAAATTTCTAAAAATATTGCGAAAAACAACAATCTTCTGTTTTAGAGTGAATGTTTGAGGTGTTTAGAAGGCATTTTTTTCATTTTTAGAAAATTTAATTTTTCACATTTTTCCATGAAAAGTGCCAATACCCCCTTAGGGTTCTAGGTGAAAATCTTACTCGTCACAAATAAAACAAAAATGTATCCAAGGTGTGTATTGTTGTTCATTTTCATCAAATAAACAAAATAAAACCAAGAATGAATCCTGAAAGACAATAAAAGATCATAAAAGATGCTTCAGCCCAGGTGTTAATGTTACTAAAAGAGCCCAAATTTCTAAAAATATTGCGAAAAACAACAATCTTCTGTTTTAGAGTGAATGTTTGAGGTGTTTAGAAGGCATTTCAATCATTTTTAGAAAATTTAATTTTTCACATTTTTCCATGAAAAGTGCCAATACCCCCCCTTTGGGTTCTAGGTGAAAATCTCTCTCGACACAAATCAAACAAAAATGTATCCAAGGTGTGTATTGTTGTTCATTTTCATCAAATAAACAAAATAAAACCCAGAATTAATATTGAAAGACAAGAAATGAGCATAGAAGTTGCTTCAGCGAAAGTGTTAATGTTACTAAAAGAGCCCAAATTTCTAAAAATATTGCGAAAAACAACAATCTTCTGTTTTAGAGTGAATGTTTGAGGTGTTTAGAAGGCATTTTTTTTATTTTTAGAAAATTTAATTTTTCACATTTTTCCATGAAAAGTGCCAATACCCCCCCTTTGGGTTCTAGGTGAAAATCTCACTCGACACAAATCAAACAGAAATGTATCCAAGGTGTGTATTGTTGTTCATTTTCATCAAATAAACAAAATAAAACCCAGAATGTATCCTGAGAGACAATAAATGATCATAAAAGATGCTTCAGCCCAGGTGTTAATGTTACTAAAAGAGCCGAAATTTCTTAAAATATTGCGAAAAACAACAATCTTCTGTTTTAGAGTGAATGTTTGAGGTGTTTAGAAGGCATTTATTTCATTTTTAGAAAATTTAATTTTTCACATTTTTCCATGAAAAGTTCCATGACCCCCCCTTTGGGTTCTAGGTGAAAATCTCACTTGGCGCAAATCAAACAAAAATGTTTCCAAGGTGTGTACTGTTGTTCATTTTCATCAAATAAACAAAATAAAACCCAGAATGAATCCTGAAAGACAAGAAATGAGCATAAAAGTTGCTTAAGCGCAAGTGTTAATGTTACTAAAAGAGCCCAAATTTCTAAAAATATTGCGAAAAACAACAATCTTCTATTTTAGAGTGAATGTTTGAGGTGTTTAGAAGGCATTTATTTCATTTTTAGAAAATTTAATTTTTCACATTTTTCCATGAAAATTGCCAATACCCCCCCCTTTGGGTTCTAGGTGAAAATCTCACTCGACACAAATCAAACAAAAATGTATCCAAGGTGTGTATTGTTGTTCATTTTCATCAAATAAACAAAATAAAACCCAGAATGTATCCTGAAAGACAATAAATGATCATTAAAGATCCTTCAGCCCAGGTGTTAATGTTACTAAAATAGCCCAAATTTTTAAAAATATTGCGAAAAACAACAATCTTCTATTTTAGAGTGAATGTTTGAGGTGTTTAGAAGGCATTTATTTCATTTTTAGAAAATTTAATTTTTCACATTTTTCCATGAAAAGTGCCAAAAGTCCCTTTGGGTTCTAGGTGAAAATCTAACTTGACACATATCAAACAAAAATGTTTCCATGGTGTGTATTGTTGTTCATTTTCATCAAATTAACAAAATAAAACACAGAATTAATCCTGAAAGACAAGAAATGAGCATAAAAGATGCTTCAGCGCAAGTGTTAATGTTACTAAAAGAGCCCAAATTTCTGAAAATATTGCGAAAAACAACAATCTTCTGTTTTTGAGTGAATGTTTGAGTTGTTTAGAAGGCATTTATTTCATTGTTAGAAAATTTAATTTTTCACATTTTTCCATGAAAACTGCCAATACCCCCCCCCTTTGGGTTCTAGGTGAAAATCTCACTCGACACAAATCAAACAAAAATGTATCCAAGGTGTGTATTGTTGTTCATTTTCATCAAATAAACAAAATAAAACCCAGAATTAATCTTGAAGGACAAGAAATGAGCATAAAAGTTGCTTCAGAGAAAGTGTTAATGTTACTAAAAGAGCCCAAATTTCTAAAAATATTGCGAAAAACAACAATCTTCTGTTTTAGAGTGAATGTTTGAGGTGTTTAGAAGGCATTTATTTCATTTTTGAAAATTTTAATTTTCAAATTTTTCCATGAAAATTGCCAATACCCCCCCTTTGGGTTCTACGTAAAAATCTCACTCGACACAAATCAAACAAAAATGTATCCAAGGTGTGTATTGTTGTTCATTTTCATCAAAAAAAAAATTAAAACCCAGAATGTTTCCTGAAAGACAATAAATGATCATAAAAGATGCTTCATCCCAGGTGTTAATGTTACTAAAAGAGCCCAAATTTCCAAAAATATTGCGAAAAACAACAATCTTCTGTTTTAGAGTGAATGTTTGAGGTGTTTAGAAGGCATTTATTTCATTTTTAGAAAATGTAATTTTTCACATTTTTCCATGAAAAGTGCCAATACCCCCCCCTTTGGGTTCTAGGTCAAAATCTCACTCGACACAAATCAAACAGAAATGTATCCAAGGTGTGTATTGTTGTTCATTTTCATCAAATAAACAAAATAAAACCCAGAATGTATCCTGAAAGACAATAAATGATCATAAAAGATGCTTCAGCCCAGGTGTTAATGTTACTAAAAGAGCCGAAATTTCTTAAAATATTGCGAAAAACAACAATCTTCTGTTTTAGAGTGAATGTTTGAGGTGTTTAGAAGGCATTTAAATCATTTTTAGAAAATTTAATTTTTCACATTTTTCCATGAAAAGTGCCAATACCCCCCCCTTTGGTTTCTAGGTGAAAATCTCACTTGACCCAAATCAAACAAAAATGTTTCCATGGTGTGTACTGTTGTTCATTTTCATCAAATAAACAAAATAAAACCCAGAATGAATCCTGAAAGACAAGAAATGAGCACAAAAGTTGCTTCAGCGCAAGTGTTAATGCTACTAAAAGAGCCCAAATTTCTAAAAATATTGCGAAAAACAACAATCTTCTATTTTAGAGTGAATGTTTGAGGTGTTTAGAAGGCATTTATTTCATTTTTAGAAAATTTAATTTTTCACATTTTTCCATGAAAAGTTCCATGACCCCCCCTTTGGGTTCTAGGTGAAAATCTCACTTGTCGCAAATCAAACAAAAATGTTTCCATGGTGTGTACTGTTGTTCATTTTCACCAATAAACAAAATAAAACCCAGAATGAATCCTGAAAGACAAGAAATGAGCATAAAAGTTGCTTAAGCGCAAGTGTTAATGTTACTAAAAGAGCCCAAATTTCTAAAAATATTGCGAAAAACAACAATCTTCTATTTTAGAGTGAATGTTTGAGGTGTTTAGAAGGCATTTATTTCATTTTTAGAAAATTTAATTTTTCACATTTTTCCATGAAAAGTGCCAATAACCCCCCCTTTGGGTTCTAAGTGAAAATCTCACTCGACACAAATCAAACAAAAATGTTTCCATGGGGTGTATTGTTGTTCATTTTCATCAAATAAACAAAATAAAACCCAGAATTAATCTTGAAAGACAAGAAATGAGCATAGAATTTGCTTCAGCGAAAGTGTTAATGTTACTAAAAGAGCCCAAATTTCTAAAAATATTGCGAAAAACAACAATCTTCTGTTTTGAGTGAATGTTTGAGGTGTTTAGAAGGCATTTATTTCATTTTTAGAAAATTTAATTTTTCACATTTTTCCATGAAAATTGCCAATACCCCCCCCTTTGGGTTCTAGGTGAAAATCTCACTCGTTACAAATCAAACAAAAATGTATCCAAAATGTGTATTGTTGTTCATTTTCATCAAATAAACAAAATAAAACCCAGAATGTATCCTGAAAGACAATAAATGATCATAAAAGATCCTTCAGCCCAGGTGTTAATGTTACTAAAATAGCCCAAATTTTTAAAAATATTGCGAAAAACAACAATATTCTATTTTAGAGTGAATGTTTGAGGTGTTTAGAAGGCATTTATTTCATTTTTAGAAAATTTAATTTTTCACATTTTTCCATGAAAAGTTCCATGACCCCCCCCTTTGGGTTCCAAGTGAAAATCTCACTCGACACAAATCAAACAAAAATGTTTCCATGGTGTGTATTGTTGTTCATTTTCATCAAATAAACAAAATAAAACCCAGAATTAATCTTGAAAGACAAGAAATGAGCATAGAATTTGCTTCAGCGAAAGTGTTAATTTTACTAAAAGAGCCCAAATTTCTAAAAATATTGCGAAAAACAACAATCTTCTATTTTAGAGTGAATGTTTGAGGTGTTTAGAAGGCATTTATTTCATTTTTAGAAAATTTAATTTTTCACATTTTTCCATGAAAAGTGCCAATAACCCCCCCTTTGGGTTCTAAGTGAAAATCTCCCTCGACACAAATCAAACAAAAATGTTTCCATGGTGTGTATTGTTGTTCATTTTCATCAAATAAACAAAATAAAACCCAGAATTAATCTTGAAAGACAAGAAATGAGCATAGAATTTGCTTCAGCGAAAGTGTTAATGTTACTAAAAGATCCCAAATTTCTAAAAATATTGCGAAAAACAACAATCTTCTGTTTTGAGTGAATGTTTGAGGTGTTTAGAAGGCATTTATTTCATTTTTAGAAAATTTAATTTTTCACATTTTTCCATGAAAATTGCCAATACCCCCCCTTTGGGTTCTAGGTGAAAATCTCACTCGACACAAATCAAACAAAAATGTATCCAAGGTGTGTATTGTTGTTCATTTTCGTCAAATAAACAAAATAAAACCCAGAATGTATACTGAAAGACAATAAATGATCATAAAAGATCCTTCAGCCCAGGTGTTAATGTTACTAAAATAGCCCAAATTTTTAAAAATATTGCGAAAAACAACAATCTTCTATTTTAGAGTGAATGTTTGAGGTGTTTAGAAGGCATTTATTTCATTTTTAGAAAATTTAATTTTTCACATTTTTCCATGAAAAGTGCCAATAACCCCCCCTTTGGGTTCTAAGTGAAAATCTCACTCGACACAAATCAAACAAAAATGTTTCCATGGTGTGTATTGTTGTTCATTTTCATCAAATAAACAAAATAAAACCCAGAATTAATCTTGAAAGACAAGAAATGAGCATAGAATTTGCTTCAGCGAAAGTGTTAATGTTACTAAAAGAGCCCAAATTTCTAAAAATATTGCGAAAAACAACAATCTTCTATTTTAGAGTGAATGTTTGAGGTGTTTAGAAGGCATTTATTTTTAATTTTTAGAAAATTTAATTTTTCACATTTTTCCATGAAAAGTGCCAATAACCCCCCCTTTGGGTTCTAAGTGAAAATCTCACTCGACACAAATCAAACAAAAATGTTTCCATGGTGTGTATTGTTGTTCATTTTCATCAAATAAACAAAATAAAACCCAGAATTAATCTTGAAAGACAAGAAATGAGCATAGAATTTGCTTCAGCGAAAGTGTTAATGTTACTAAAAGAGCCCAAATTTCTAAAAATATTGCGAAAAACAACAATCTTCTGTTTTGAGTGAATGTTTGAGGTGTTTAGAAGGCATTTATTTCATTTTTAGAAAATTTAATTTTTCACATTTTTCCATGAAAAGTGCCAATACCCCCCCTTTGGGTTCTAGGTGAAAATCTAACTTGACACATATCAAACAAAAATGTTTCCATGGTGTGTATTGTTGTTCATTTTCATCAAATAAACAAAAGAAAACACAGAATGTATCCTGAAAGACAATAAATGATCATAAAAGATGCTTCAGCCCAGGTGTTAATGTTACTAAAAGAGCCCAAATTTCTAAAACTATTGCGAAAAACAACAATCTTCTGTTTTAGAGTGAATGTTTGAGGTGTTTAGAAGGCATTTAAATCATTTTTAGAAAATTTAATTTTTCACATTTTTCCATGAAAAGTGCCAATACCCCCCCCTTTGGGTTCTAGGTGAAAATCTCACTCGACACAAATCAAACAAAAATGTATCCAAGGTGTGTATTGTTGTTCATTTTCATCAAATAAACAAAATAAAACCCAGAATTAATCTTGAAAGACAAGAAATGAGCATAGAAGTTGCTTCAGCGAAAGTGTTAATGTTACTAAAAGAGCCCAAATTTCTAAAAATATTGCGAAAAACAACAATCTTCCGTTTTAGAGTGAATCTTTGAGGTGTTTAGAAGGCATTTATTTCATTTTTTGAAAATTTAATTTTTCACATTTTTCCATGAAAAGTGCCAATACCCCCCCCTTTGGGTTCTAGGTGAAAATCTCACTCGACACAAATCAAACAAAAATGTATCCAAGGTGTGTATTGTTGTTCATTTTCATCAAATAAACAAAATAAAACCCAGAATGTATCCTGAAATACAATAAATGATCATAAAAGATGCTTCAGAGAAAGTGTTAATGTTACTAAAAGAGCCCAAATTTCTAAAAATATTGCGAAAAACAACAATCTTCTGTTTTAGAGTGAATGTTTGAGGTGTTTAGAAGGCATTTATTTCATTTTTAGAAAATTTAATTTTTCACATTTTTCCATGAAAAGTGCCAATACCCCCCCCCTTTGGGTTCTAGGTGAAAATCTTACTCGTCACAAATCAAACAAAAATGTATCCAAGGTGTGTATTGTTGTTCATTTTCATCAAATAAACAAAATAAAACCCAGAATGTATCCTGAAAGACAATAAAAGATCATAAAAGATGCTTCAGCCCAGGTGTTAATGTTACTAAAAGAGCCCAAATTTCTAAAAATATTGCGAAAAACAACAATCTTCTGTTTTAGAGTGAATGTTTGAGGTGTTTAGAAGGCATTTATTTCATTTTTAGAAAATTTAATTTTTTACATTTTTCCATTAAAAGTGTTTATACCCCCCTTTGGGTTCTAGGTGAAAATCTTACTCATCACAAATCAAACAAAAATGTATCCAAGGTGTGTATTGTTGTTCATTTTCATCAAATAAACAAAATAAAACCCAGATTGTATCCTGAAATACAATAAATGATCATAAAAGATGCTTCAGAGAAAGTGTTAATGTTACTAAAAGAGCCCAAATTTCTAAAAATATTGCGAAAAACAACAATCTTCTGTTTTAGAGTGAATGTTTGAGGTGTTTAGAAGGCATTTATTTCATTTTTAGAAAATTTAATTTTTCACATTTTTCCATGAAAAGTGCCAATACCCCCCCCCCTTGGGTTCTAGGTGAAAATCTTACTCGTCACGAATCAAACAAAAATGTATCCAAGGTGTGTATTGTTGTTCATTTTCATCAAATAAACAAAATAAAACCAAGAATGAATCCTGAAAGACAATAAAAGATCATAAAAGATGCTTCAGCCCAGGTGTTAATGTTACTAAAAGAGCCCAAATTTCTAAAAATATTGCGAAAAACAACAATCTTCTGTTTTAGAGTGAATGTTTGAGGTGTTTAGAAGGCATTTCAATCATTTTTAGAAAATTTAATTTTTCACATTTTTCCATGAAAAGTGCCAATACCCCCCCCCTTTGGGTTCTAGGTGAAAATCTCACTCGACACAAATCAAACAAAAATATATCCAAGGTGTGTATTGTTGTTCATTTTCATCAAATAAACAAAATAAAACCCAGAATTAATCTTGAAAGACAAGAAATGAGCATAGAAGTTGCTTCAGCGAAAGTGTTAATGTTACTAAAAGAGCCCAAATTTCTAAAAATATTGCGAAAAACAACAATCTTCTGTTTTAGAGTGAATGTTTGAGGTGTTTAGAAGGCATTTTTTTCATTTTTAGAAAATTTAATTTTTCACATTTTTCCATGAAAAGTGCCAATACCCCCTTAGGGTTCTAGGTGAAAATCTTACTCGTCACAAATCAAACAAAAATGTATCCAAGGTGTGTATTGTTGTTCATTTTCATCAAATAAACAAAATAAAACCAAGAATGAATCCTGAAAGACAATAAAAGATCATAAAAGATGCTTCAGCCCAGGTGTTAATGTTACTAAAAGAGCCCAAATTTCTAAAAATATTGCGAAAAACAACAATCTTCTGTTTTAGAGTGAATGTTTGAGGTGTTTAGAAGGCATTTCAATCATTTTTAGAAAATTTAATTTTTCACATTTTTCCATGAAAAGTGCCAATACCCCCCCTTTGGGTTCTAGGTGAAAATCTCTCTCGACACAAATCAAACAAAAATGTATCCAAGGTGTGTATTGTTGTTCATTTTCATCAAATAAACAAAATAAAACCCAGAATTAATATTGAAAGACAAGAAATGAGCATAGAAGTTGCTTCAGCGAAAGTGTTAATGTTACTAAAAGAGCCCAAATTTCTAAAAATATTGCGAAAAACAACAATCTTCTGTTTTAGAGTGAATGTTTGAGGTGTTTAGAAGGCATTTTTTTTATTTTTAGAAAATTTAATTTTTCACATTTTTCCATGAAAAGTGCCAATACCCCCCCTTTGGGTTCTAGGTGAAAATCTCACTCGACACAAATCAAACAGAAATGTATCCAAGGTGTGTATTGTTGTTCATTTTCATCAAATAAACAAAATAAAACCCAGAATGTATCCTGAGAGACAATAAATGATCATAAAAGATGCTTCAGCTCAGGTGTTAATGTTACTAAAAGAGCCGAAATTTCTTAAAATATTGCGAAAAACAACAATCTTCTGTTTTAGAGTGAATGTTTGAGGTGTTTAGAAGGCATTTATTTCATTTTTAGAAAATTTAATTTTTCACATTTTTCCATGAAAAGTTCCATGACCCCCCCCTTTGGGTTCTAGGTGAAAATCTCACTTGGCGCAAATCAAACAAAAATGTTTCCAAGGTGTGTACTGTTGTTCATTTTCATCAAATAAACAAAATAAAACCCAGAATGAATCCTGAAAGACAAGAAATGAGCATAAAAGTTGCTTAAGCGCAAGTGTTAATGTTACTAAAAGAGCCCAAATTTCTAAAAATATTGCGAAAAACAACAATCTTCTATTTTAGAGTGAATGTTTGAGGTGTTTAGAAGGCATTTATTTCATTTTTAGAAAATTTAATTTTTAACATTTTTCCATGAAAAGTGCCAATAACCCCCCCTTTGGGTTCTAAGTGAAAATCTCACTCGACACAAATCAAACAAAAATGTTTCCATGGTGTGTATTGTTGTTCATTTTCATCAAATAAACAAAATAAAACCCAGAATTAATCTTGAAAGACAAGAAATGAGCATAGAATTTGCTTCAGCGAAAGTGTTAATGTTACTAAAAGAGCCCAAATTTCTAAAAATATTGCGAAAAACAACAATCTTCTGTTTTAAGTGAATGTTTGAGGTGTTTAGAAGGCATTTATTTCATTTTTAGAAAATTTAATTTTTCACATTTTTCCATGAAAAGTGCCAATACCCCCCCTTTGGGTTCTAGGTGAAAATCTAACTTGACACATATCAAACAAAAATGTTTCCATGGTGTGTATTGTTGTTCATTTTCATCAAATAAACAAAAGAAAACACAGAATGTATCCTGAAAGACAATAAATGATCATAAAAGATGCTTCAGCCCAGGTGTTAATGTTACTAAAAGAGCCCAAATTTCTAAAACTATTGCGAAAAACAACAATCTTCTGTTTTAGAGTGAATGTTTGAGGTGTTTAGAAGGCATTTAAATCATTTTTAGAAAATTTAATTTTTCACATTTTTCCATGAAAAGTGCCAATACCCCCCCCTTTGGGTTCTAGGTGAAAATCTCACTCGACACAAATCAAACAAAAATGTATCCAAGGTGTGTATTGTTGTTCATTTTCATCAAATAAACAAAATAAAACCCAGAATTAATCTTGAAAGACAAGAAATGAGCATAGAAGTTGCTTCAGCGAAAGTGTTAATGTTACTAAAAGAGCCCAAATTTCTAAAAATATTGCGAAAAACAACAATCTTCCGTTTTAGAGTGAATCTTTGAGGTGTTTAGAAGGCATTTATTTCATTTTTTGAAAATTTAATTTTTCACATTTTTCCATGAAAAGTGCCAATACCCCCCCTTTGGGTTCTAGGTGAAAATCTCACTCGACACAAATCAAACAAAAATGTATCCAAGGTGTGTATTGTTGTTCATTTTCATCAAATAAACAAAATAAAACCCAGAATGTATCCTGAAATACAATAAATGATCATAAAAGATGCTTCAGAGAAAGTGTTAATGTTACTAAAAGAGCCCAAATTTCTAAAAATATTGCGAAAAACAACAATCTTCTGTTTTAGAGTGAATGTTTGAGGTGTTTAGAAGGCATTTATTTCATTTTTAGAAAATTTAATTTTTCACATTTTTCCATGAAAAGTGCCAATACCCCCCCCTTTGGGTTCTAGGTGAAAATCTTACTCGTCACAAATCAAACAAAAATGTATCCAAGGTGTGTATTGTTGTTCATTTTCATCAAATAAACAAAATAAAACCCAGAATGTATCCTGAAAGACAATAAAAGATCATAAAAGATGCTTCAGCACAGGTGTTAATGTTACTAAAAGAGCCCAAATTTCTAAAAATATTGCGAAAAACAACAATCTTCTGTTTTAGAGTGAATGTTTGAGGTGTTTAGAAGGCATTTATTTCATTTTTAGAAAATTTAATTTTTTACATTTTTCCATTAAAAGTGTTTATACCCCCCTTTGGGTTCTAGGTGAAAATCTTACTCATCACAAATCAAACAAAAATGTATCCAAGGTGTGTATTGTTGTTCATTTTCATCAAATAAACAAAATAAAACCCAGATTGTATCCTGAAATACAATAAATGATCATAAAAGATGCTTCAGAGAAAGTGTTAATGTTACTAAAAGAGCCCAAATTTCTAAAAATATTGCGAAAAACAACAATCTTCTGTTTTAGAGTGAATGTTTGAGGTGTTTAGAAGGCATTTATTTCATTTTTAGAAAATTTAATTTTTCACATTTTTCCATGAAAAGTGCCAATACCCCCCCCCCTTGGGTTCTAGGTGAAAATCTTACTCGTCACGAATCAAACAAAAATGTATCCAAGGTGTGTATTGTTGTTCATTTTCATCAAATAAACAAAATAAAACCAAGAATGAATCCTGAAAGACAATAAAAGATCATAAAAGATGCTTCAGCCCAGGTGTTAATGTTACTAAAAGAGCCCAAATTTCTAAAAATATTGCGAAAAACAACAATCTTCTGTTTTAGAGTGAATGTTTGAGGTGTTTAGAAGGCATTTCAATCATTTTTAGAAAATTTAATTTTTCACATTTTTCCATGAAAAGTGCCAATACCCCCCCCTTTGGGTTCTAGGTGAAAATCTCACTCGACACAAATCAAACAAAAATATATCCAAGGTGTGTATTGTTGTTCATTTTCATCAAATAAACAAAATAAAACCCAGAATTAATCTTGAAAGACAAGAAATGAGCATAGAAGTTGCTTCAGCGAAAGTGTTAATGTTACTAAAAGAGCCCAAATTTCTAAAAATATTGCGAAAAACAACAATCTTCTGTTTTAGAGTGAATGTTTGAGGTGTTTAGAAGGCATTTTTTTCATTTTTAGAAAATTTAATTTTTCACATTTTTCCATGAAAAGTGCCAATACCCCCTTAGGGTTCTAGGTGAAAATCTTACTCGTCACAAATCAAACAAAAATGTATCCAAGGTGTGTATTGTTGTTCATTTTCATCAAATAAACAAAATAAAACCAAGAATGAATCCTGAAAGACAATAAAAGATCATAAAAGATGCTTCAGCCCAGGTGTTAATGTTACTAAAAGAGCCCAAATTTCTAAAAATATTGCGAAAAACAACAATCTTCTGTTTTAGAGTGAATGTTTGAGGTGTTTAGAAGGCATTTCAATCATTTTTAGAAAATTTAATTTTTCACATTTTTCCATGAAAAGTGCCAATACCCCCCCTTTGGGTTCTAGGTGAAAATCTCTCTCGACACAAATCAAACAAAAATGTATCCAAGGTGTGTATTGTTGTTCATTTTCATCAAATAAACAAAATAAAACCCAGAATTAATATTGAAAGACAAGAAATGAGCATAGAAGTTGCTTCAGCGAAAGTGTTAATGTTACTAAAAGAGCCCAAATTTCTAAAAATATTGCGAAAAACAACAATCTTCTGTTTTAGAGTGAATGTTTGAGGTGTTTAGAAGGCATTTTTTTTATTTTTAGAAAATTTAATTTTTCACATTTTTCCATGAAAAGTGCCAATACCCCCCCTTTGGGTTCTAGGTGAAAATCTCACTCGACACAAATCAAACAGAAATGTATCCAAGGTGTGTATTGTTGTTCATTTTCATCAAATAAACAAAATAAAACCCAGAATGTATCCTGAGAGACAATAAATGATCATAAAAGATGCTTCAGCCCAGGTGTTAATGTTACTAAAAGAGCCGAAATTTCTTAAAATATTGCGAAAAACAACAATCTTCTGTTTTAGAGTGAATGTTTGAGGTGTTTAGAAGGCATTTATTTCATTTTTAGAAAATTTAATTTTTCACATTTTTCCATGAAAAGTTCCATGACCCCCCCCTTTGGGTTCTAGGTGAAAATCTCACTTGGCGCAAATCAAACAAAAATGTTTCCATGGTGTGTACTGTTGTTCATTTTCATCAAATAAACAAAATAAAACCCAGAATGAATCCTGAAAGACAAGAAATGAGCATAAAAGTTGCTTAAGCGCAAGTGTTAATGTTACTAAAAGAGCCCAAATTTCTAAAAATATTGCGAAAAACAACAATCTTCTATTTTAGAGTGAATGTTTGAGGTGTTTAGAAGGCATTTATTTCATTTTTAGAAAATTTAATTTTTAACATTTTTCCATGAAAAGTGCCAATAACCCCCCCTTTGGGTTCTAAGTGAAAATCTCACTCGACACAAATCAAACAAAAATGTTTCCATGGTGTGTATTGTTGTTCATTTTCATCAAATAAACAAAATAAAACCCAGAATTAATCTTGAAAGACAAGAAATGAGCATAGAATTTGCTTCAGCGAAAGTGTTAATGTTACTAAAAGAGCCCAAATTTCTAAAAATATTGCGAAAAACAACAATCTTCTGTTTTGAGTGAATGTTTGAGGTGTTTAGAAGGCATTTATTTCATTTTTAGAAAATTTAATTTTTCACATTTTTCCATGAAAATTGCCAATACCCCCCCCTTTGGGTTCTAGGTGAAAATCTCACTCGACACAAATCAAACAAAAATGTATCCAAGGTGTGTATTGTTGTTCATTTTCATCAAATAAACAAAATAAAACCCAGAATGTATCCTGAAAGACAATAAATGATCATAAAAGATCCTTCAGCCCAGGTGTTAATGTTACTAAAATAGCCCAAATTTTTAAAAATATTGCGAAAAACAACAATCTTCTATTTTAGAGTGAATGTTTGAGGTGTTTAGAAGGCATTTATTTCATTTTTAGAAAATTTAATTTTTCACATTTTTCCATGAAAAGTGCCAAAAGTCCCTTTGGGTTCTAGGTGAAAATCTAACTTGACACATATCAAACAAAAATGTTTCCATGGTGTGTATTGTTGTTCATTTTCATCAAATTAACAAAATAAAACACAGAATTAATCCTGAAAGACAAGAAATGAGCATAAAAGATGCTTCAGCGCAAGTGTTAATGTTACTAAAAGAGCCCAAATTTCTGAAAATATTGCGAAAAACAACAATCTTCTGTTTTAGAGTAAATGTTTGAGGTGTTTAAAAGGCATTTATTTCATTTTTAGAATATTTAATTTTTCACATTTTTCCATGAAAAGTGCCAATACCCCCCCCTTTGGGTTCTAGGTGAAAATCTCACTCGCCACAAATCAAACAAAAATGTATCCAAGGTGTGTATTGTTGTTCATTTTCATCAAATAAACAAAATAAAACCCAGAATGTTTCCTGAAAGACAATAAATGATCATAAAAGATGCTTCATCCCAGGTGTTAATGTTACTAAAAGAGCCCAAATTTCCAAAAATATTGCGAAAAACAACAATCTTCTGTTTTAGAGTGAATGTTTGAGGTGTTTAGAAGGCATTTATTTCATTTTTAGAAAATTTAATTTTTCACATTTTTCCATGAAAAGTGCCAATACCCCCCCCTTTGGGTTCTAGGTCAAAATCTCACTCGACACAAATCAAACAGAAATGTATCCAAGGTGTGTATTGTTGTTCATTTTCATCAAATAAACAAAATAAAACCCAGAATGTATCCTGAAATACAATAAATGATCATAAAAGATGCTTCAAGAAAGTGTTAATGTTACTAAAAGAGCCCAAATTTCTAAAAATATTGCGAAAAACAACAATCTTCTGTTCTAGAGTGAATGTTTGAGGTGTATAGAAGGCATTTATTTCATTTTTAGAAAATTTAATTTTTCACATTTTTCCATGAAAAGTGCCAATACCCCCCCCTTTGGTTTCTAGGTGAAAATCTCACTTGACGCATATCAAACAAAAATGTTTCCATGGTGTGTACTGTTGTTCATTTTCATCAAATAAACAAAATAAAACCCAGAATGAATCCTGAAAGACAAGAAATGAGCATAAAAGTTGCTTCAGCGCAAGTGGTAATGTTACTAAAAGAGCCTAAATTTCTAAAAATATTGCGAAAAACAACAATCTTCTGTTTTAGAGTGAATGTTTGAGGTGTTTAGAAGGCATTTATTTCATTTTTAGAAAATTTAATTTTTCACATTTTTCCATGAAAAGTGCCAATAACCCCCCCTTTGGGTTCTAAGTGAAAATCTCACTCGATACAAATCAAACAAAAATGTTTCCATGGTGTGTATTGTTGTTCATTTTCATTAAATAAACAAAATAAAACCCAGAATTAATCTTTAAAGACAAGAAATGAGCATAGAATTTGCTTCAGCGAAAGTGTTAATGTTACTAAAAGAGCCCAAATTTCTTAAAATATTGCGAAAAACAACAATCTTCTATTTTAGAGTGAATGTTTGAGGTGTTTAGAAGGCATTTATTTCATTTTTAGAAAATTTAATTGTTCACATTTTTCCATGAAAAGTGCCAATAACCCCCCCTTTGGGTTCTAAGTGAAAATCTCACTCGACACAAATCAAACAAAAATGTTTCCATGGTGTGTATTGTTGTTCATTTTCATCAAATAAACAAAATAAAACCCAGAATTAATCTTGAAAGACAAGAAATGAGCATAGAATTTGCTTCAGCGAAAGTGTTAATGTTACTAAAAGAGCCCAAATTTCTAAAAATATTGCGAAAAACAACAATCTTCTGTTTTGAGTGAATGTTTGAGGTGTTTAGAAGGCATTTATTTCATTTTTAGAAAATTTAATTTTTCACATTTTTCCATGAAAATTGCCAATACCCCCCCCTTTGGGTTCTAGGTGAAAATCTCACTCGACACAAATCAAACAAAAATGTATCCAAGGTGTGTATTGTTGTTCATTTTCATCAAATAAACAAAATAAAACCCAGAATGTATCCTGAAAGACAATAAATGATCATAAAAGATCCTTCAGCCCAGGTGTTAATGTTACTAAAATAGCCCAAATTTTTAAAAATATTGCGAAAAACAACAATCTTCTATTTTAGAGTGAATGTTTGAGGTGTTTAGAAGGCATTTATTTCATTTTTAGAAAATTTAATTTTTCACATTTTTCCATGAAAAGTTCCATGACCCCCCCCCTTTGGGTTCTAGGTGAAAATCTCACTTGACGCAAATCAAACAAAAATGTTTCCATGGTGTGTACTGTTGTTCATTTTCATCAAATCAACAAAATAAAACCCAGAATGAATCCTGAAAGACAAGAAATGAGCATAAAAGTTGCTTAAGCGCAAGTGTTAATGTTACTAAAAGAGCCCAAATTTCTAAAAATATTGCGAAAAACAACAATCTTCTATTTTAGAGTGAATGTTTGAGGTGTTTAGAAGGCATTTATTTCATTTTTAGAAAATTTAATTTTTCACATTTTTCCATGAAAAGTGCCAATAACCCCCCCTTTGGGTTCTAAGTGAAAATCTCACTCGACACAAATCAAACAAAAATGTTTCCATGGTGTGTATTGTTGTTCATTTTCATCAAATAAACAAAATAAAACCCAGAATTAATCTTGAAAGACAAGAAATGAGCATAGAATTTGCTTCAGCGAAAGTGTTAATGTTACTAAAAGAGCCCAAATTTCTAAAAATATTGCGAAAAACAACAATCTTCTGTTTTAGAGTGAATGTTTGAGGTGTTTAGAAGGCATTTTTTTCATTTTTAGAAAATTTAATTTTTCACATTTTTCCATGAAAAGTGCCAATACCCCCCCTTTGGGTTCTAGGTGAAAATCTAACTTGACACATATCAAACAAAAATGTTTCCATGGTGTGTATTGTTGTTCATTTTCATCAAATAAAAAAAATAAAACACAGAATGTATCCTGAAAGACAATAAATGATCATAAAAGATGCTTCAGCCCAGGTGTTAATGTTACTAAAAGAGCCCAAATTTCTAAAACTATTGCGAAAAACAACAATCTTCTGTTTTAGAGTGAATGTTTGAGGTGTTTAGAAGGCATTTATTTCATTTTTAGAAAATTTAATTTTTCACATTTTTCCATGAAAAGTGCCAATACCCCCCCCCTTTGGGTTCTAGGTGAAAATCTTACTCGTCACAAATCAAACAAAAATGTATCCAAGGTGTGTATTGTTGTTCATTTTCATCAAATAAACAAAATAAAACCCAGATTGTATCCTGAAATACAATAAATGATCATAAAAGATGCTTCAGAGAAAGTGTTAATGTTACTAAAAGAGCCCAAATTTCTAAAAATATTGCGAAAAACAACAATCTTCTGTTTTAGAGTGAATGTTTGAGGTGTTTAGAAGGCATTTATTTCATTTTTAGAAAATTTAATTTTTCACATTTTTCCATGAAAAGTGCCAATACCCCACCCCTTAGGGTTCTAGGTGAAAATCTTACTCGTCACAAATCAAACAAAAATGTATCCAAGGTGTGTATTGTTGTTAATTTTCATCAAATAAACAAAATAAAACCAAGAATGAATCCTGAAAGACAATAAAAGATCATAAAAGATGCTTCAGCCCAGGTGTTAATGTTACTAAAAGAGCCCAAATTTCTAAAAATTTTGCGAAAAACAACAATCTTCTGTTTTAGAGTGAATGTTTGAGGTGTTTAGAAGGCATTTCAATCATTTTTAGAAAATTTAATTTTTCACATTTTTCCATGAAAAGTGCCAATACCCCCCCTTTGGGTTCTAGGTGAAAATCTCACTCGACACAAATCAAACAAAAATGTATCCAAGGTGTGTATTGTTGTTCATTTTCATCAAATAAACAAAATAAAACCCAGAATTAATCTTGAAAGACAAGAAATGAGCATAGAAGTTGCTTCAGCGAAAGTGTTAATGTTACTAAAAGAGCCCAAATTTCTAAAAATATTGCGAAAAACAACAATCTTCTGTTTTGAGTGAATGTTTGAGGTGTTTAGAAGGCATTTATTTCATTTTTAGAAAATTTAATTTTTCACATTTTTCCATGAAAATTGCCAATACCCCCCCCTTTGGGTTCTAGGTGAAAATCTCACTCGACACAAATCAAACAAAAATGTATCCAAGGTGTGTATTGTTGTTCATTTTCATCAAATAAACAAAATAAAACCCAGAATGTATCCTGAAAGACAATAAATGATCATTAAAGATCCTTCAGCCCAGGTGTTAATGTTACTAAAATAGCCCAAATTTTTAAAAATATTGCGAAAAACAACAATCTTCTATTTTAGAGTGAATGTTTGAGGTGTTTAGAAGGCATTTATTTCATTTTTAGAAAATTTAATTTTTCACATTTTTCCATGAAAAGTGCCAAAAGTCCCTTTGGGTTCTAGGTGAAAATCTAACTTGACACATATCAAACAAAAATGTTTCCATGGTGTGTACTGTTGTTCATTTTCATCAAATAAACAAAATAAAACCCAGAATGATTCCTGAAAGACAAGAAATGAGCATAAAAGTTGCTTAAGCGCAAGTGTTAATGTTACTAAAAGAGCCCAAATTTCTAAAAATATTGCGAAAAACAACAATCTTCTATTTTAGAGTGAATGTTTGAGGTGTTTAGAAGGCATTTATTTCATTTTTAGAAAATTTAATTTTTCACATTTTTCCATGAAAAGTGCCAATAACCCCCCCTTTGGGTTCTAAGTGAAAATCTCACTCGACACAAATCAAACAAAAATGTTTCCATGGTGTGTATTGTTGTTCATTTTCATCAAATAAACAAAATAAAACCCAGAATTAATCTTGAAAGACAAGAAATGAGCATAGAATTTGCTTCAGCGAAAGTGTTAATGTTACTAAAAGAGCCCAAATTTCTAAAAATATTGCGAAAAACAACAAGCTTCTGTTTTGAGTGAATGTTTGAGGTGTTTAGAAGGCATTTATTTCATTTTTAGAAAATTTAATTTTTTACATTTTTCCATGAAAATTGCCAATACCCCCCCCTTTGGGTTCTAGGTGAAAATCTCACTCGACACAAATCAAACAAAAATGTATCCAAGGTGTGTATTGTTGTTCATTTTCATCAAATAAACAAAATAAAACCCAGAATGTATCCTGAAAGACAATAAATGATCATAAAAGATCCTTCAGCCCAGGTGTTAATGTTACTAAAATAGCCCAAATTTTTAAAAATATTGCGAAAAACAACAATCTTCTATTTTAGAGTGAATGTTTGAGGTGTTTAGAAGGCATTTATTTCATTTTTAGAAAATTTAATTTTTCACATTTTTCCATGAAAAGTGCCAAAAGTCCCTTTGGGTTCTAGGTGAAAATCTAACTTGACACATATCAAACAAAAATGTTTCCATGGTGTGTATTGTTGTTCATTTTCATCAAATTAACAAAATAAAACACAGAATTAATCCTGAAAGACAAGAAATGAGCACAAAAGATGCTTCAGCGCAAGTGTTAATGTTACTAAAAGAGCCCAAATTTCTGCAAATATTGCGAAAAACAACAATCTTCTGTTTTAGAGTGAATGTTTGAGGTGTTTAAAAGGCATTTATTTCATTTTTAGAATATTTAATTTTTCACATTTTTCCATGAAAAGTGCCAATACCCCCCCCTTTGGGTTCTAGGTGAAAATCTCACTCGCCACAAATCAAACAAAAATGTATCCAAGGTGTGTATTGTTGTTCATTTTCATCAAATAAACAAAATAAAACCCAGAATGTATCCTGAAAGACAATAAATGATCATAAAAGATGCTTCAGCCCAGGTGTTAATGTTACTAAAAGAGCCCAAATTTCTAAAAATATTGCGAAAAACAACAATCTTCTGTTTTAGAGTGAATGTTTGAGTTGTTTAGAAGGCATTTATTTCATTGTTAGAAAATTTAATTTTTCACATTTTTCCATGAAAACTGCCAATACCCCCCCCTTTGGGTTCTAGGTGAAAATCTCACTCGTCACAAATCAAACAAAAATGTATCCAAGGTGTGTATTGTTGTTCATTTTCATCAAATAAACAAAATAAAACCCAGAATTAATCTTGAAGGACAAGAAATGAGCATAAAAGTTGCTTCAGAGAAAGTGTTAATGTTACTAAAAGAGCCCAAATTTCTAAAAATATTGCGAAAAACAACAATCTTCTGTTTTAGAGTGAATGTTTGAGGTGTTTAGAAGGCATTTATTTCATTTTTGAAAATTTAAATTTTCAAATTTTTCCATGAAAAGTGCCAATACCCCCCCTTTGGGTTCTACGTGAAAATCTCACTCGACACAAATCAAACAAAAATGTATCCAAGGTGTGTATTGTTGTTCATTTTCATCAAAAAAACAAATTAAAACCCAGAATGTTTCCTGAAAGACAATAAATGATCATAAAAGATGCTTCATCCCAGGTGTTAATGTTACTAAAAGAGCCCAAATTTCCAAAAATATTGCGAAAAACAACAATCTTCTGTTTTAGAGTGAATGTTTGAGGTGTTTAGAAGGCATTTATTTCATTTTTAGAAAATTTAATTTTTCACATTTTTCCATGAAAACTGCCAATACCCCCCCCTTTGGGTTCTAGGTGAAAATCTCACTCGTCACAAATCAAACAAAAATGTATCCAAGGTGTGTATTGTTGTTCATTTTCATCAAATAAACAAAATAAAACCCAGAATGTATCCTGAAAGACAATAAATGATCATAAAAGATGCTTCAGCCCAGGTGTTAATGTTACTAAAAGAGCCGAAATTTCTTAAAATATTGCGAAAAACAACAATCTTCTGTTTTAGAGTGAATGTTTGAGGTGTTTAGAAGGCATTTATTTCATTTTTAGAAAATTTAATTTTTCACATTTTTCCATGAAAAGTGCCAATACCCCCCCCTTTGGTTTCTAGGTGAAAATCTCACTTGACGCAAGTCAAACAAAAATGTTTCCATGGTGTGTACTGTTGTTCATTTTCATCAAATTAACAAAATAA
The DNA here is from genome assembly GCF_022747635.1 of Hetaerina americana. Classification (NCBI taxonomy): domain Eukaryota; kingdom Metazoa; phylum Arthropoda; class Insecta; order Odonata; family Calopterygidae; genus Hetaerina; species Hetaerina americana. The sequence continues at coordinate 35,099 of NW_027287085.1, forward strand.
AACCCAGAATTAATCCTGAAAGACAAGAAATGAGCATAAAAGTTGCTTAAGCGCAAGTGTTAATGTTACTAAAAGAGCCCAAATTTCTAAAAATATTGCGAAAAACAACAATCTTCTATTTTAGAGTGAATGTTTGAGGTGTTTAGAAGGCATTTATTTCATTTTTAGAAAATTTAATTTTTCACATTTTTCCATGAAAATTGCCAATAACCCCCCCTTTGGGTTCTAAGTGAAAATCACACACGACACAAATCAAACAAAAATGTTTCCATGGTGTGTATTGTTGTTCATTTTCATCAAATAAACAAAATAAAACCCAGAATTAATCTTGAAAGACAAGAAATGAGCATAGAATTTGCTTCAGCGAAAGTGTTAATGTTACTAAAAGAGCCCAAATTTCTAAAAATATTGCGAAAAACAACAATCTTCTGTTTTGAGTGAATGTTTGAGGTGTTTAGAAGGCATTTATTTCAATTTTAGAAAATTTAATTTTTCACATTTTTCCATGAAAATTGCCAATACCCCCCCCTTTGGGTTCTAGGTGAAAATCTCACTCGACACAAATCAAACAAAAATGTATCCAAGGTGTGTATTGTTGTTCATTTTTATCAAATAAACAAAATAAAACCCAGAATGTATCCTGAAAGACAATAAATGATCATAAAAGATCCTTCAGCCCAGGTGTTAATGTTACTAAAATAGCCCAAATTTTTAAAAATATTGCGAAAAACAACAATCTTCTATTTTAGAGTGAATGTTTGAGGTGTTTAGAAGGCATTTATTTCATTTTTAGAAAATTTAATTTTTCACATTTTTCCATGAAAAGTGCCAAAAGTCCCTTTGGGTTCTAGGTGAAAATCTAACTTGACACATATCAAACAAAAATGTTTCCATGGTGTGTATTGTTGTTCATTTTCATCAAATTAACAAAATAAAACACAGAATTAATCCTGAAAGACAAGAAATGAGCATAAAAGATGCTTCAGCGCAAGTGTTAATGTTACTAAAAGAGCCCAAATTTCTGCAAATATTGCGAAAAACAACAATCTTCTGTTTTAGAGTGAATGTTTGAGGTGTTTAAAAGGCATTTATTTCATTTTTAGAATATTTAATTTTTCACATTTTTCCATGAAAAGTGCCAATACCCCCCCCTTTGGGTTCTAGGTGAAAATCTCACTCGCCACAAATCAAACAAAAATGTATCCAAGGTGTGTATTGTTGTTCATTTTCATCAAATAAACAAAATAAAACCCAGAATGTATCCTGAAAGACAATAAATGATCATAAAAGATGCTTCAGCCCAGGTGTTAATGTTACTAAAAGAGCCCAAATTTCTAAAAATATTGCGAAAAACAACAATCTTCTGTTTTAGAGTGAATGCTTGAGTTGTTTAGAAGGCATTTATTTCATTGTTAGAAAATTAAATTTTTCACATTTTTCCATGAAAACTGCCAATACCCCCCCTTTGGGTTCTAGGTGAAAATCTCACTCGACACAAATCAAACAAAAATGTATCCAAGGTGTGTATTGTTGTTCATTTTCATCAAATAAACAAAATAAAACCCAGAATTAATCTTGAAGGACAAGAAATGAGCATAAAAGTTGCTTCAGAGAAAGTGTTAATGTTACTAAAAGAGCCCAAATTTCTAAAAATATTGCGAAAAACAACAATCTTCTATTTTAGAGTGAATGTTTGAGGTGTTTAGAAGGCATTTATTTCATTTTTAGAAAATTTAATTTTTCACATTTTTCCATGAAAAGTGCCAAAAGTCCCTTTGGGTTCTAGGTGAAAATCTAACTTGACACATATCAAACAAAAATGTTTCCATGGTGTGTACTGTTGTTCATTTTCATCAAATAAACAAAATAAAACCCAGAATGATTCCTGAAAGACAAGAAATGAGCATAAAAGTTGCTTAAGCGCAAGTGTTAATGTTACTAAAAGAGCCCAAATTTCTAAAAATATTGCGAAAAACAACAATCTTCTATTTTAGAGTGAATGTTTGAGGTGTTTAGAAGGCATTTATTTCATTTTTAGAAAATTTAATTTTTCACATTTTTCCATGAAAAGTGCCAATAACCCCCCCTTTGGGTTCTAAGTGAAAATCTCACTCGACACAAATCAAACAAAAATGTTTCCATGGTGTGTATTGTTGTTCATTTTCATCAAATAAACAAAATAAAACCCAGAATTAATCTTGAAAGACAAGAAATGAGCATAGAATTTGCTTCAGCGAAAGTGTTAATGTTACTAAAAGAGCCCAAATTTCTAAAAATATTGCGAAAAACAACAAGCTTCTGTTTTGAGTGAATGTTTGAGGTGTTTAGAAGGCATTTATTTCATTTTTAGAAAATTTAATTTTTTACATTTTTCCATGAAAATTGCCAATACCCCCCCCTTTGGGTTCTAGGTGAAAATCTCACTCGACACAAATCAAACAAAAATGTATCCAAGGTGTGTATTGTTGTTCATTTTCATCAAATAAACAAAATAAAACCCAGAATGTATCCTGAAAGACAATAAATGATCATAAAAGATCCTTCAGCCCAGGTGTTAATGTTACTAAAATAGCCCAAATTTTTAAAAATATTGCGAAAAACAACAATCTTCTATTTTAGAGTGAATGTTTGAGGTGTTTAGAAGGCATTTATTTCATTTTTAGAAAATTTAATTTTTCACATTTTTCCATGAAAAGTGCCAAAAGTCCCTTTGGGTTCTAGGTGAAAATCTAACTTGACACATATCAAACAAAAATGTTTCCATGGTGTGTATTGTTGTTCATTTTCATCAAATTAACAAAATAAAACACAGAATTAATCCTGAAAGACAAGAAATGAGCATAAAAGATGCTTCAGCGCAAGTGTTAATGTTACTAAAAGAGCCCAAATTTCTGCAAATATTGCGAAAAACAACAATCTTCTGTTTTAGAGTGAATGTTTGAGGTGTTTAAAAGGCATTTATTTCATTTTTAGAATATTTAATTTTTCACATTTTTCCATGAAAAGTGCCAATACCCCCCCCTTTGGGTTCTAGGTGAAAATCTCACTCGCCACAAATCAAACAAAAATGTATCCAAGGTGTGTATTGTTGTTCATTTTCATCAAATAAACAAAATAAAACCCAGAATGTATCCTGAAAGACAATAAATGATCATAAAAGATGCTTCAGCCCAGGTGTTAATGTTACTAAAAGAGCCCAAATTTCTAAAAATATTGCGAAAAACAACAATCTTCTGTTTTAGAGTGAATGTTTGAGTTGTTTAGAAGGCATTTATTTCATTGTTAGAAAATTTAATTTTTCACATTTTTCCATGAAAACTGCCAATACCCCCCCCTTTGGGTTCTAGGTGAAAATCTCACTCGTCACAAATCAAACAAAAATGTATCCAAGGTGTGTATTGTTGTTCATTTTCATCAAATAAACAAAATAAAACCCAGAATTAATCTTGAAGGACAAGAAATGAGCATAAAAGTTGCTTCAGAGAAAGTGTTAATGTTACTAAAAGAGCCCAAATTTCTAAAAATATTGCGAAAAACAACAATCTTCTGTTTTAGAGTGAATGTTTGAGGTGTTTAGAAGGCATTTATTTCATTTTTGAAAATTTAAATTTTCAAATTTTTCCATGAAAAGTGCCAATACCCCCCCTTTGGGTTCTACGTGAAAATCTCACTCGACACAAATCAAACAAAAATGTATCCAAGGTGTGTATTGTTGTTCATTTTCATCAAAAAAACAAATTAAAACCCAGAATGTTTCCTGAAAGACAATAAATGATCATAAAAGATGCTTCATCCCAGGTGTTAATGTTACTAAAAGAGCCCAAATTTCCAAAAATATTGCGAAAAACAACAATCTTCTGTTTTAGAGTGAATGTTTGAGGTGTTTAGAAGGCATTTATTTCATTTTTAGAAAATTTAATTTTTCACATTTTTCCATGAAAAGTGCCAATAACCCCCCCTTTGGGTTCTAAGTGAAAATCTCACTCGACACAAATCAAACAAAAATGTTTCCATGGTGTGTATTCTTGTTCATTTTCATCAAATAAACAAAATAAAACCCAGAATGTATCCTGAAAGACAATAAATGATCATAAAAGATGCTTCAGCCCAGGTGTTAATGTTACTAAAAGAGCCGAAATTTCTTAAAATATTGCGAAAAACAACAATCTTCTGTTTTAGAGTGAATGTTTGAGGTGTTTAGAAGGCATTTATTTCATTTTTAGAAAATTTAATTTTTCACATTTTTCCATGAAAAGTGCCAATACCCCCCCCTTTGGTTTCTAGGTGAAAATCTCACTTGACGCAAGTCAAACAAAAATGTTTCCATGGTGTGTACTGTTGTTCATTTTCATCAAATTAACAAAATAAAACCCAGAATTAATCCTGAAAGACAAGAAATGAGCATAAAAGTTGCTTAAGCGCAAGTGTTAATGTTACTAAAAGAGCCCAAATTTCTAAAAATATTGCGAAAAACTCCAATCTTCTATTTTAGAGTGAATGTTTGAGGTGTTTAGAAGGCATTTATTTCATTTTTAGAAAATTTAATTTTTCACATTTTTCCATGAAAATTGCCAATAACCCCCCCTTTGGGTTCTAAGTGAAAATCACACACGACACAAATCAAACAAAAATGTTTCCATGGTGTGTATTGTTGTTCATTTTCATCAAATAAACAAAAGAAAACCCAGAATTAATCTTGAAAGACAAGAAATGAGCATAGAATTTGCTTCAGCGAAAGTGTTAATGTTACTAAAAGAGCCCAAATTTCTAAAAATATTGCGAAAAACAACAATCTTCTGTTTTGAGTGAATGTTTGAGGTGTTTAGAAGGCATTTATTTCAATTTTAGAAAATTTAATTTTTCACATTTTTCCATGAAAATTGCCAATACCCCCCCCTTTGGGTTCTAGGTGAAAATCTCACTCGACACAAATCAAACAAAAATGTATCCAAGGTGTGTATTGTTGTTCATTTTTATCAAATAAACAAAATAAAACCCAGAATGTATCCTGAAAGACAATAAATGATCATAAAAGATCCTTCAGCCCAGGTGTTAATGTTACTAAAATAGCCCAAATTTTTAAAAATATTGCGAAAAACAACAATCTTCTATTTTAGAGTGAATGTTTGAGGTGTTTAGAAGGCATTTATTTCATTTTTAGAAAATTTAATTTTTCACATTTTTCCATGAAAAGTGCCAAAAGTCCCTTTGGGTTCTAGGTGAAAATCTAACTTGACACATATCAAACAAAAATGTTTCCATGGTGTGTATTGTTGTTCATTTTCATCAAATTAACAAAATAAAACACAGAATTAATCCTGAAAGACAAGAAATGAGCATAAAAGATGCTTCAGCGCAAGTGTTAATGTTACTAAAAGAGCCCAAATTTCTGCAAATATTGCGAAAAAAAACAATCTTCTGTTTTAGATTGAATGTTTGAGGTGTTTAAAAGGCATTTATTTCATTTTTAGAATATTTAATTTTTCACATTTTTCCATGAAAAGTGCCAATACCCCCCCCTTTGGGTTCTAGGTGAAAATCTCACTCGCCACAAATCAAACAAAAATGTATCCAAGGTGTGTATTGTTGTTCATTTTCATCAAATAAACAAAATAAAACCCAGAATGTATCCTGAAAGACAATAAATGATCATAAAAGATGCTTCAGCCCAGGTGTTAATGTTACTAAAAGAGCCCAAATTTCTAAAAATATTGCGAAAAACAACAATCTTCTGTTTTAGAGTGAATGCTTGAGTTGTTTAGAAGGCATTTATTTCATTGTTAGAAAATTAAATTTTTCACATTTTTCCATGAAAACTGCCAATACCCCCCCTTTGGGTTCTAGGTGAAAATCTCACTCGACACAAATCAAACAAAAATGTATCCAAGGTGTGTATTGTTGTTCATTTTCATCAAATAAACAAAATAAAACCCAGAATTAATCTTGAAGGACAAGAAATGAGCATAAAAGTTGCTTCAGAGAAAGTGTTAATGTTACTAAAAGAGCCCAAATTTCTAAAAATATTGCGAAAAACAACAATCTTCTGTTTTAGAGTGAATGTTTGAGGTGTTTAGAAGGCATTTATTTCATTTTTAGAAAACTTAATTTTTCACATTTTTCCATGAAAAGTGCCAATACCCCCCCTTTGGGTTCTAGGTCAAAATCTCACTCGACACAAATCAAACAGAAATGTATCCAAGGTGTGTATTGTTGTTCATTTTCATCAAATAAACAAAATAAAACCCAGAATGTATCCTGAAAGACAATAAATGATCATAAAAGATGCTTCAGCCCAGGTGTTAATGTTACTAAAAGAGCCGAAATTTCTTAAAATATTGCGAAAAACAACAATCTTCTGTTTTAGAGTGAATGTCTGAGGTGTTTAGAAGGCATTTATTTCATTTTTAGAAAATTTAATTTTTCACATTTTTCCATGAAAAGTGCCAATACCCCCCCCTTTGGTTTCTAGGTGAAAATCTCACTTGACGCAAGTCAAACAAAAATGTTTCCATGGTGTGTACTGTTGTTCATTTTCATCAAATAAACAAAATAAAACCCAGAATGTATCCTGAAAGACAATAAATGATCATAAAAGATGCTTCAGCCCAGGTGTTAATGTTACTAAAAGAGCCGAAATTTCTTAAAATATTGCGAAAAACAACAATCTTCTGTTTTAGAGTGAATGTTTGAGGTGTTTAGAAGGCATTTATTTCATTTTTAGAAAATTTAATTTTTCACATTTTTCCATGAAAAGTGCCAATAACCCCCCCTTTGGGTTCTAAGTGAAAATCTCACTCGACACAAATCAAACAAAAATGTTTCCATGGTGTGTATTGTTGTTCATTTTTATCAAATAAACAAAATAAAACCCAGAATGTATCCTGAAAGACAATAAATGATCATAAAAGATCCTTCTGCCCAGGTGTTAATGTTACTAAAATAGCCCAAATTTTTAAAAATATTGCGAAAAACAACAATCTTCTATTTTAGAGTGAATGTTTGAGGTGTTTAGAAGGCATTTATTTCATTTTTAGAAAATTTAATTTTTCACATTTTTCCATGAAAAGTGCAAAAAGTCCCTTTGGGTTCTAGGTGAAAATCTAACTTGACACATATCAAACAAAAATGTTTCCATGGTGTGTATTGTTGTTCATTTTCATCAAATTAACAAAATAAAACACAGAATTAATCCTGAAAGACAAGAAATGAGCATAAAAGATGCTTCAGCGCAAGTGTTAATGTTACTAAAAGAGCCCAAATTTCTGCAAATATTGCGAAAAACAACAATCTTCTGTTTTAGAGTGAATGTTTGAGGTGTTTAAAAGGCATTTATTTCATTTTTAGAATATTTAATTTTTCACATTTTTCCATGAAAAGTGCCAATACCCCCCCCTTTGGGTTCTAGGTGAAAATCTCACTCGCCACAAATCAAACAAAAATGTATCCAAGGTGTGTATTGTTGTTCATTTTCATCAAATAAACAAAATAAAACCCAGAATGTATCCTGAAAGACAATAAATGATCATAAAAGATGCTTCAGCCCAGGTGTTAATGTTACTAAAAGAGCCCAAATTTCTAAAAATATTGCGAAAAACAACAATCTTCTGTTTTAGAGTGAATGTTTGAGTTGTTTAGAAGGCATTTATTTCATTGTTAGAAAATTTAATTTTTCACATTTTTCCATGAAAACTGCCAATACCCCCCCTTTGGGTTCTAGGTGAAAATCTCACTCGACACAAATCAAACAAAAATGTATCCAAGGTGTGTATTGTTGTTCATTTTCATCAAATACACAAAATAAAACCCAGAATTAATCTTGAAGGACAAGAAATGAGCATAAAAGTTGCTTCAGAGAAAGTGTTAATGTTACTAAAAGAGCCCAAATTTCTAAAAATATTGCGAAAAACAACAATCTTCTGTTTTAGAGTGAATGTTTGAGGTGTTTAGAAGGCATTTATTTCATTTTTGAAAATTTAAATTTTCAAATTTTTCCATGAAAAGTGCCAATACCCCCCCTTTGGGTTCTACGTGAAAATCTCACTCGACACAAATCAAACAAAAATGTATCCAAGGTGTGTATTGTTGTTCATTTTCATCAAAAAAACAAATTAAAACCCAGAATGTTTCCTGAAAGACAATAAATGATCATAAAAGATGCTTCATCCCAGGTGTTAATGTTACTAAAAGAGCCCAAATTTCCAAAAATATTGCGAAAAACAACAATCTTCTGTTTTAGAGTGAATGTTTGAGGTGTTTAGAAGGCATTTATTTCATTTTTAGAAAACTTAATTTTTCACATTTTTCCATGAAAAGTGCCAATACCCCCCCTTTGGGTTCTAGGTCAAAATCTCACTCGACACAAATCAAACAGAAATGTATCCAAGGTGTGTATTGTTGTTCATTTTCATCAAATAAACAAAATAAAACCCAGAATGTATCCTGAAAGACAATAAATGATCATAAAAGATGCTTCAGCCCAGGTGTTAATGTTACTAAAAGAGCCGAAATTTCTTAAAATATTGCGAAAAACAACAATCTTCTGTTTTAGAGTGAATGTTTGAGGTGTTTAGAAGGCATTTATTTCATTTTTAGAAAATTTAATTTTTCACATTTTTCCATGAAAAGTGCCAATACCCCCCCTTTGGTTTCTAGGTGAAAATCTCACTTGACGCAAGTCAAACAAAAATGTTTCCATGGTGTGTACTGTTGTTCATTTTCATCAAATAAACAAAATAAAACCCAGAATGTATCCTGAAAGACAATAAATGATCATAAAAGATGCTTCAGCCCAGGTGTTAATGTTACTAAAAGAGCCGAAATTTCTTAAAATATTGCGAAAAACAACAATCTTCTGTTTTAGAGTGAATGTTTGAGGTGTTTAGAAGGCATTTATTTCATTTTTAGAAAATTTAATTTTTCACATTTTTCCATGAAAAGTGCCAATAACCCCCCCTTTGGGTTCTAAGTGAAAATCTCACTCCACACAAATCAAACAAAAATGTTTCCATGGTGTGTATTGTTGTTCTTTTTCATTAAATAAACAAAATAAAACCCAGAATTAATCTTGAAAGACAAGAAATGAGCATAGAATTTGCTTCAGCGAAAGTGTTAATGTTACTAAAAGAGCCCCAATTTCTTAAAATATTGCGAAAAACAACAATCTTCTATTTTAGAGTGAATGTTTGAGGTGTTTAGAAGGCATTTATTTCATTTTTAGAAAATTTAACTTTTCACATTTTTCCATGAAAAGTGCCAATAACCCCCCCTTTGGGTTCTAAGTGAAAATCTCACTCGACACAAATCAAAAAAAAATGTATCCAAGGTGTGTATTGTTGTTCATTTTCATCAAATAAACAAAATAAAACCCAGAATTAATCTTGAAAGACAAGAAATGAGCATAGAATTTGCTTCAGCGAAAGTGTTAATGTTACTAAAAGAGCCCAAATTTCTAAAAATATTGCGAAAAACAACAATCTTCTGTTTTGAGTGAATGTTTGAGGTGTTTAGAAGGCATTTATTTCATTTTTAGAAAATTTAATTTTTCACATTTTTCCATGAAAATTGCCAATACCCCCCCCTTTGGGTTCTAGGTGAAAATCTCACTCGACACAAATCAAACAAAAATGTATCCAAGGTGTGTATTGTTGTTCATTTTCATCAAATAAACAAAATAAAACCCAGAATGTATCCTGAAAGACAATAAATGATCATAAAAGATCCTTCAGCCCAGGTGTTAATGTTACTAAAATAGCCCAAATTTTTAAAAATATTGCGAAAAACAACAATCTTCTATTTTAGAGTGAATGTTTGAGGTGTTTAGAAGGCATTTATTTCATTTTTAGAAAATTTAATTTTTCACATTTTTCCATGAAAAGTTCCATGACCCCCCCCTTTGGGTTCTAGGTGAAAATCTCACTTGACGCTAATCAAACAAAAATGTTTCCATGGTGTGTACTGTTGTTCATTTTCATCAAATAAATAAAATAAAACCCAGAATGTATCCTGAAAGACAATAAATGATCATAAAAGATGCTTCAGCCCAGTTGTTAATGTTACTAAAAGAGCCGAAATTTCTTAAAATATTGCGAAAAACAACAATCTTCTATTTTAGAGTGAATGTTTGAGGTGTTTAGAAGGCATTTATTTCATTTTTAGAAAATTTAATTTTTCACATTTTTCCATGAAAAGTGCCAATAACCCCCCCTTTGGGTTCTAAGTGAAAATCTCACACGACACAAATCAAACAAAAATGTTTCCATGGTGTGTATTGTTGTTCATTTTCATCAAATAAACAAAATAAAACCCAGAATTAATCTTGAAAGACAAGAAATGAGCATAGAATTTGCTTCAGCGAAAGTGTTAATGTTACTAAAAGAGCCCAAATTTCTAAAAATATTGCGAAAAACAACAATCTTCTATTTTAGAGTGAATGTTTGAGGTGTTTAGAAGGCATTTATTTCATTTTTAGAAAATTTAATTTTTCACATTTTTCCATGAAAAGTGCCAATAACCCCCCCTTTGGGTTCTAAGTGAAAATCTCACTCGACATAAATCAAACAAAAATGTTTCCATTGGTGTGTATTGTTGTTCATTTTCATCAATTAAACAAAATAAAACCCAGAATTAATCTTGAAAGACAAGAAATGAGCATAGAATTTGCTTCAGCGAAAGTGTTAATGTTACTAAAAGAGCCAAAATTTCTAAAAATATTGCGAAAAACAACAATCTTCTGTTTTGAGTGAATGTTTGAAGTGTTTAGAAGGCATTTATTTCATTTTTAGAAAATTTAATTTTTCACATTTTTCCATGAAAATTGCCAATACCCCCCCCCTTTGGGTTCTAGGTGAAAATCTCACTCGACACAAATCAAACAAAAATGTATCCAAGGTGTGTATTGTTGTTCATTTTCATCAAATAAACAAAATAAAACCCAGAATGTATCCTGAAAGACAATAAATGATCATAAAAGATCCTTCAGCCCAGGTGTTAATGTTAATAAAATAGCCCAAATTTTTAAAAATATTGCGAAAAACAACAATCTTCTATTTTAGAGTGAATGTTTGAGGTGTTTAGAAGGCATTTATTTCATTTTTAGAAAATTTAATTTTTCACATTTTTCCATGAAAAGTTCCATGACCCCCCCTTTGGGTTCTAGGTGAAAATCTCACTTGACGCAAATCAAACAAAAATGTTTCCATGGTGTGTACTGTTGTTCATTTTCATCAAATAAACAAAATAAAACCCAGAATGAATCCTGAAAGACAAGAAATGAGCATAAAAGTTGCTTAAGCGCAAGTGTTAATGTTACTAAAAGAGCCCAAATTTCTAAAAATATTGCGAAAAACAACAATCTTCTATTTTAGAGTGAATGTTTGAGGTGTTTAGAAGGCATTTATTTCATTTTTAGAAAATTTAATTTTTCACATTTTTCCATGAAAAGTGCCAATAACCCCCCCTTTGGGTTCTAAGTGAAAATCTCACTCGACACAAATCAAACAAAAATGTTTCCATGGTGTGTATTGTTGTTCATTTTCATCAAATAAACAAAATAAAACCCAGAATTAATCTTGAAAGACAAGAAATGAGCATAGAATTTGCTTCAGCGAAAGTGTTAATGTTACTAAAAGAGCCCAAATTTCTAAAAATATTGCGAAAAACAACAATCTTCTATTTTAGAGTGAATGTTTGAGGTGTTTAGAAGGCATTTATTTCATTTTTAGAAAATTTAATTTTTCACATTTTTCCTTGAAAAGTGCCAATAAGCCCTCCTTTGGGTTCTAAGTGAAAATCTCACTCGACACAAATCAAACAAAAATGTTTCCATGGTGTGTATTGTTGTTCATTTTCATCAAATAAACAAAATAAAACCCAGAATTAATCTTGAAAGACAAGAAATGAGCATAGAATTTGCTTCAGCGAAAGTTTTAATGTTACTAAAAGAGCCCAAATTTCTAAAAATATAGCGAAAAACAACAATCTTCTGTTTTGAGTGAATGTTTGAGGTGTTTAGAAGGCATTTATTTCATTTTTAGAAAATTTAATTTTTCACATTTTTCCATGAAAATTGCCAATACCCCCCCCTTTGGGTTCTAGGTGAAAATCTCACTCGACACAAATCAAACAAAAATGTATCCAAGGTGTGTATTGTTGTTCATTTTCATCAAATAAACAAAATAAAACCCAGAATGTATCCTGAAAGACAATAAATGATCATAAAAGATCCTTCAGCCCAGGTGTTAATGTTACTAAAATAGCCCAAATTTTTAAAAATATTGCGAAAAACAACAATCTTCTATTTTAGAGTGAATGTTTGAGGTGTTTAGAAGGCATTTATTTCATTTTTAGAAAATTTAATTTTTCACATTTTTCCATGAAAAGTGCCAATAACCCCCCCTTTGGGTTCTAAGTGAAAATCTCACTCGACACAAATCAAACAAAAATGTTTCCATGGTGTGTATTGTTGTTCATTTTCATCAAATAAACAAAATAAAACCCAGAATTTATCTTGAAAGACAAGAAATGAGCATAGAATTTGCTTCAGCGAAAGTGTTAATGTTACTAAAAGAGCCCAAATTTCTAAAAATATTGCGAAAAACAACAATCTTCTATTTTAGAGTGAATGTTTGAGGTGTTTAGAAGGCATTTATTTCGTTTTTAGAAAATTTAATATTTCACATTTTTCCATGAAAAGTGCCAATAACCCCCCCTTTGGGTTCTAAGTGAAAATCTCACTCGACACAAATCAAACAAAAATGTTTCCATGGTGTGTATTGTTGTTCATTTTCATCAAATAAACAAAATAAAACCCAGAATTAATCTTGAAAGACAAGAAATGAGCATAGAATTTGCTTCAGCGAAAGTGTTAATGTTACTAAAAGAGCCCAAATTTCTAAAAATATTGCGAAAAACAACAATCTTCTGTTTTGAGTGAATGTTTGAGGTGTTTAGAAGGCATTTATTTCATTTTTAGAAAATTTAATTTTTCACATTTTTCCATGAAAAGTGCCAATACCCCCCTTTGGGTTCTAGGTGAAAATCTAACTTGACACATATCAAACAAAAATGTTTCCATGGTGTGTATTGTTGTTCATTTTCATCAAATAAACAAAATAAAACACAGAATGTATCCTGAAAGACAATAAATGATCATAAAAGATGCTTCAGCCCAGGTGTTAATGTTACTAAAAGAGCCCAAATTTCTAAAACTATTGCGAAAAACAACAATCTTCTGTTTTAGAGTGAATGTTTGAGGTGTTTAGAAGGCATTTAAATCATTTTTAGAAAATTTAATTTTTCACATTTTTCCATGAAAAGTGCCAATACCCCCCCCTTTGGGTTCTAGGTGAAAATCTCACTCGACACAAATCAAACAAAAATGTATCCAAGGTGTGTATTGTTGTTAATTTTCATCAAATAAACAAAATAAAACCCAGAATTAATCTTGAAAGACAAGAAATGAGCATAGAAGTTGCTTCAGCGAAAGTGTTAATGTTACAAAAAGAGCCCAAATTTCTAAAAATATTGCGAAAAACAACAATCTTCCGTTTTAGAGTGAATGTTTGAGGTGTTTAGAAGGCATTTATTTCATTTTTAGAAAAATTAATTTTTCACATTTTTCCATGAAAAGTGCCAATACCCCCCCTTTGGGTTCTAGGTGAAAATCTCACTCGACACAAATCAAACAAAAATGTATCCAAGGTGTGTATTGTTGTTCATTTTCATCAAATAAACAAAATAAAACCCAGATTGTATCCTGAAATACAATAAATGATCATAAAAGTTGCTTCAGAGAAAGTGTTAATGTTACTAAAAGAGCCCAAATTTCTAAAAATATTGCGAAAAACAACAATCTTCTGTATTAGAGTGAATGTTTGAGGTGTTTAGAAGGCATTTCAATCATTTTTAGAAAATTTAATTTTTCACATTTTTCCATGAAAAGTGCCAATACCCCCCCCTTAGGGTTCTAGGTGAAAATCTTACTCGTCACAAATCAAACAAAAATGTATCCAAGGTGTGTATTGTTGTTCATTTTCATCAAATAAACAAAATAAAACCCAGATTGTATCCTGAAATACAATAAATGATCATAAAAGATGCTTCAGAGAAAGTGTTAATGTTACTAAAAGAGCCCAAATTTCTAAAAATATTGCGAAAAACAACAATCTTCTGTTTTAGAGTGAATGTTTGAGGTGTTTAGAAGGCATTTATTTCATTTTTAGAAAATTTAATTTTTCACATTTTTCCATGAAAAGTGCCAATACCCCCCCCCTTAGGGTTCTAGGTGAAAATCTTACTCGTCACAAATCAAACAAAAATGTATCCAAGGTGTGTATTGTTGTTCATTTTCATCAAATAAACAAAATAAAACCAAGAATGAATCCTGAAAGACAATAAAAGATCATAAAAGATGCTTCATCGCAGGTGTTAATGTTACTAAAAGAGCCCAAATTTCTAAAAATATTGCGAAAAACAACAATCTTCTGTTTTAGAGTGAATGTTTGAGGTGTTTAGAAGGCATTTCAATCATTTTTAGAAAATTTAATTTTTCACATTTTTCCATGAAAAGTGCCAATACCCCCCCTTTGGGTTCTAGGTGAAAATCTCACTCGGCACAAATCAAACAAAAATGTATCCAAGGTGTGTATTGTTGTTCATTTTCATCAAATAAACAAAATAAAACCCAGAATTAATCTTGAAAGACAAGAAATGAGCATAGAAGTTGCTTCAGCGAAAGTGTTAATGTTACTAAAAGAGCCCAAATTTCTAAAAATATTGCGAAAAACAACAATCTTCTGTTTTAGAGTGAATGTTTGAGGTGTTTAGAAGGCATTTTTTTCATTTTTAGAAAATTTAATTTTTCACATTTTTCCATGAAAAGTGCCAATACCCCCCCTTTGGGTTCTAGGTGAAAATCTCACTCGACACAAATCAAACAAAAATGTATCCAAGGTGTGTATTGTTGTTCATTTTCATCAAATAAACAAAATAAAACCCAGAATGAATCCTGAAAGACAATAAAAGATCATAAAAGATCCTTCAGCCCAGGTGTTAATGTTACTAAAATAGCCCAAATTTTTAAAAATATTGCGAAAAACAACAATCTTCTATTTTAGAGTGAATGTTTGAGGTGTTTAGAAGGCATTTATTTCATTTTTAGAAAATTTAATTTTTCACATTTTTCCATGAAAAGTGCCAATACCCCCCCCTTTGGGTTCTAGGTGAAAATCTCACTCGCAACAAATCAAACAAAAATGTATCCAAGGTGTGTATTGTTGTTCATTTTCATCAAATAAACAAAATAAAACCCAGAATGTATCCTGAAAGAAAATAAAAGATCATAAAAGATGCTTCAGCCCAGGTGTTAATGTTACTAAAAGAGCCCAAATTTCTAAAAATATTGCGAAAAACAACAATCTTCTGTTTTAGAGTGAATGTTTGAGTTGTTTAGAAGGCATTTATTTCATTGTTAGAAAATTTAATTTTCACATTTTTCCATGAAAACTGCCAATACCCCCCCCTTTGGGTTCTAGGTGAAAATCTCACTCGACACAAATCAATAAAAAATGTATCCAAGGTGTGTATTGTTGTTCATTTTCATCAAATAAACAAAATAAAACCCAGAATTAATCTTGAAAGACAAGAAATGAGCATTAAAGTTGCTTCAGAGAAAGTGTTAATGTTACTAAAAGAGCCCAAATTTCTAAAAATATTGCGAAAAACAACAATCTTCTGTTTTAGAGTGAATGTTTGAGGTGTTTAGAAGGCATTTATTTCATTTTTGAAAATTTAAATTTTCACATTTTTCCATGAAAAGTGCCAATACCCCCCCTTTGGGTTCTACGTGAAAATCTCACTCGACACAAATCAAACAAAAATGTATCCAAGGTGTGTATTGTTGTTCATTTTCATCAAAAAAACAAATTAAAACCCAGAATGTTTCCTGAAAGACAATAAATGATCATAAAAGATGCTTCATCCCAGGTGTTAATGTTACTAAAAGAGCCCAAATTTCCAAAAATATTGCGAAAAACAACAATCTTCTGTTTTAGAGTGAATGTTTGAGGTGTTTAGAAGGCATTTATTTCATTTTTAGAAAATTTAATTTTTCACATTTTTCCATGAAAAGTGCCAATACCCCCCCCTTTGGGTTCTAGGTGAAAATCTCACTCGACACAAATCAAACAGAAATGTATCCAAGGTGTGTATTGTTGTTCATTTTCATCAAATAAACAAAATAAAACCCAGAATGTATCCTGAAAGACAATAAATGATCATAAAAGATGCTTCAGCCCAGGTGTTAATGTTACTAAAAGAGCCGAAATTTCTTAAAATATTGCGAAAAACAACAATCTTCTGTTTTAGAGTGAATGTTTGAGGTGTTTAGAAGGCATTTATTTCATTTTTAGAAATTTTAATTTTTCACATTTTTCCATGAAAAGTGCCAATACCCCCCCCTTTGGTTTCTAGGTGAAAATCTCACTTGACGCAAATCAAACAAAAATGTTTCCATGGTGTTTACTGTTGTTCATTTTCATCAAATAAACAAAATAAAACCCAGAATGAATCCTGAAAGACAAGAAATGAGCATAAAAGTTGCTTCAGCGCAAGTGTTAATGTTACTAAAAGAGCCCAAATTTCTAAAAATTTTGCGAAAAACAACAATCTTCTGTTCTAGAGTGAATGTTTGAGGTGTTTAGAAGGCATTTATTTCATTTTTAGAAAATTAAATTTTTCACATTTTTCCATGAAAAGTGCCAATAACCCCCCCTTTGGGTTCTAAGTGAAAATCTCACTCGACACAAATCAAACAAAAATGTTTCCATGGTGTGTATTGTTGTTCATTTTCATCAAATAAACAAAATAAAACCCAGAATTTATCTTGAAAGACAAGAAATGAGCATAGAATTTGCTTCAGCGAAAGTGTTAATGTTACTAAAAGAGCCCAAATTTCTAAAAATATTGCGAAAAACAACAATCTTCTATTTTAGAGTGAATGTTTGAGGTGTTTAGAAGGCATTTATTTCGTTTTTAGAAAATTTAATATTTCACATTTTTCCATGAAAAGTGCCAATAACCCCCCCTTTGGGTTCTAAGTGAAAATCTCACTCGACACAAATCAAACAAAAATGTTTCCATGGTGTGTATTGTTGTTCATTTTCATCAAATAAACAAAATAAAACCCAGAATTAATCTTGAAAGACAAGAAATGAGCATAGAATTTGCTTCAGCGAAAGTGTTAATGTTACTAAAAGAGCCCAAATTTCTAAAAATATTGCGAAAAACAACAATCTTCTGTTTTGAGTGAATGTTTGAGGTGTTTAGAAGGCATTTATTTCATTTTTAGAAAATTTAATTTTTCACATTTTTCCATGAAAAGTGCCAATACCCCCCTTTGGGTTCTAGGTGAAAATCTAACTTGACACATATCAAACAAAAATGTTCCCATGGTGTGTATTGTTGTTCATTTTCATCAAATAAACAAAATAAAACACAGAATGTATCCTGAAAGACAATAAATGATCATAAAAGATGCTTCAGCCCAGGTGTTAATGTTACTAAAAGAGCCCAAATTTCTAAAACTATTGCGAAAAACAACAATCTTCTGTTTTAGAGTGAATGTTTGAGGTGTTTAGAAGGCATTTAAATCATTTTTAGAAAATTTAATTTTTCACATTTTTCCATGAAAAGTGCCAATACCCCCCCCTTTGGGTTCTAGGTGAAAATCTCACTCGACACAAATCAAACAAAAATGTATCCAAGGTGTGTATTGTTGTTAATTTTCATCAAATAAACAAAATAAAACCCAGAATTAATCTTGAAAGACAAGAAATGAGCATAGAAGTTGCTTCAGCGAAAGTGTTAATGTTACAAAAAGAGCCCAAATTTCTAAAAATATTGCGAAAAACAACAATCTTCCGTTTTAGAGTGAATGTTTGAGGTGTTTAGAAGGCATTTATTTCATTTTTAGAAAAATTAATTTTTCACATTTTTCCATGAAAAGTGCCAATACCCCCCCTTTGGGTTCTAGGTGAAAATCTCACTCGACACAAATCAAACAAAAATGTATCCAAGGTGTGTATTGTTGTTCATTTTCATCAAATAAACAAAATAAAACCCAGATTGTATCCTGAAATACAATAAATGATCATAAAAGTTGCTTCAGAGAAAGTGTTAATGTTACTAAAAGAGCCCAAATTTCTAAAAATATTGCAAAAAACAACAATCTTCTGTATTAGAGTGAATGTTTGAGGTGTTTAGAAGGCATTTATTTCATTTTTAGAAAATTTAATTTTTCACATTTTTCCATGAAAAGTGCCAATACCCCCCCCCTTTGGGTTCTAGGTGAAAATCTTACTCGTCACAAATCAAACAAAAATGTATCCAAGGTGTGTATTGTTGTTCATTTTCATCAAATAAACAAAATAAAACCAAGAATGAATCCTGAAAGACAATAAAAGACCATAAAAGATGCTTCAGCCCAGGTGTTAATGTTACTAAAAGAGCCCAAATTTCTAAAAATATTGCGAAAAACAATAATCTTCTGTTTTAGAGTGAATGTTTGAGGTGTTTAGAAGGCATTTCAATCATTTTTAGAAAATTTAATTTTTCACATTTTTCCATGAAAAGTGCCAATACCCCCCCTTTGGGTTCTAGGTGAAAATCTCACTCGACACAAATCAAACAAAAATGTATCCAAGGTGTGTATTGTTGTTCATTTTCATCAAATAAAAAAAATAAAACCCAGAATTAATCTTGAAAGACAAGAAATGAGCATAGAAGTTGCTTCAGCGAAAAAGTTAATGTTACTAAAAGAGCCCAAATTTCTAAAAATATTGCGAAAAACAACAATCTTCTGTTTTAGAGTGAATGTTTGAGGTGTTTAGAAGGCATTTATTTCATTTTTAGAAAATTTAATTTTTCACATTTTTCCATGAAAAGTGCCAATACCCCCCCCTTAGGGTTCTAGGTGAAAATCTTACTCGTCACAAATCAAACAAAAATGTATCCAAGGTGTGTATTGTTGTTCATTTTCATCAAATAAACAAAATAAAACCCAGATTGTATCCTGAAATACAATAAATGATCATAAAAGATGCTTCAGAGAAAGTGTTAATGTTACTAAAAGAGCCCAAATTTCTAAAAATATTGCGAAAAACAACAATCTTCTGTTTTAGAGTGAATGTTTGAGGTGTTTAGAAGGCATTTATTTCATTTTTAGAAAATTTAATTTTTCACATTTTTCCATGAAAAGTGCCAATACCCCCCCCCTTAGGGTTCTAGGTGAAAATCTTACTCGTCACAAATCAAACAAAAATGTATCCAAGGTGTGTATTGTTGTTCATTTTCATCAAATAAACAAAATAAAACCAAGAATGAATCCTGAAAGACAATAAAAGATCATAAAAGATGCTTCATCGCAGGTGTTAATGTTACTAAAAGAGCCCAAATTTCTAAAAATATTGCGAAAAACAACAATCTTCTGTTTTAGAGTGAATGTTTGAGGTGTTTAGAAGGCATTTCAATCATTTTTAGAAAATTTAATTTTTCACATTTTTCCATGAAAAGTGCCAATACCCCCCCTTTGGGTTCTAGGTGAAAATCTCACTCGACACAAATCAAACAAAAATGTATCCAAGGTGTGTATTGTTGTTCATTTTCATCAAATAAACAAAATAAAACCCAGAATTAATCTTGAAAGACAAGAAATGAGCATAGAAGTTGCTTCAGCGAAAGTGTTAATGTTACTAAAAGAGCCCAAATTTCTAAAAATATTGCGAAAAACAACAATCTTCTGTTTTAGAGTGAATGTTTGAGGTGTTTAGAAGGCATTTTTTTCATTTTTAGAAAATTTAATTTTTCACATTTTTCCATGAAAAGTGCCAATACCCCCCCTTTGGGTTCTAGGTGAAAATCTCACTCGACACAAATCAAACAAAAATGTATCCAAGGTGTGTATTGTTGTTCATTTTCATCAAATAAACAAAATAAAACCCAGAATGAATCCTGAAAGACAATAAAAGATCATAAAAGATCCTTCAGCCCAGGTGTTAATGTTACTAAAATAGCCCAAATTTTTAAAAATATTGCGAAAAACAACAATCTTCTATTTTAGAGTGAATGTTTGAGGTGTTTAGAAGGCATTTATTTCATTTTTAGAAAATTTAATTTTTCACATTTTTCCATGAAAAGTGCCAATACCCCCCCCTTTGGGTTCTAGGTGAAAATCTCACTCGCAACAAATCAAACAAAAATGTATCCAAGGTGTGTATTGTTGTTCATTTTCATCAAATAAACAAAATAAAACCCAGAATGTATCCTGAAAGAAAATAAAAGATCATAAAAGATGCTTCAGCCCAGGTGTTAATGTTACTAAAAGAGCCCAAATTTCTAAAAATATTGCGAAAAACAACAATCTTCTGTTTTAGAGTGAATGTTTGAGTTGTTTAGAAGGCATTTATTTCATTGTTAGAAAATTTAATTTTTCACATTTTTCCATGAAAACTGCCAATACCCCCCCTTTGGGTTCTAGGTGAAAATCTCACTCGACACAAATCAAACAAAAATGTATCCAAGGTGTGTATTGTTGTTCATTTTCATCAAATAAACAAAATAAAACCCAGAATGAATCCTGAAAGACAATAAAAGATCATAAAAGATCCTTCAGCCCAGGTGTTAATGTTACTAAAATAGCCCAAATTTTTAAAAATATTGCGAAAAACAACAATCTTCTATTTTAGAGTGAATGTTTGAGGTGTTTAGAAGGCATTTATTTCATTTTTAGAAAATTTAATTTTTCACATTTTTCCATGAAAAGTGCCAATACCCCCCCCTTTGGGTTCTAGGTGAAAATCTCACTCGCAACAAATCAAACAAAAATGTATCCAAGGTGTGTATTGTTGTTCATTTTCATCAAAAAAACAAATTAAAACCCAGAATGTTTCCTGAAAGACAATAAATGATCATAAAAGATGCTTCATCCCAGGTGTTAATGTTACTAAAAGAGCCCAAATTTCCAAAAATATTGCGAAAAACAACAATCTTCTGTTTTAGAGTGAATGTTTGAGGTGTTTAGAAGGCATTTATTTCATTTTTAGAAAACTTAATTTTTCACATTTTTCCATGAAAAGTGCCAATACCCCCCCTTTGGGTTCTAGGTCAAAATCTCACTCGACACAAATCAAACAGAAATGTATCCAAGGTGTGTATTGTTGTTCATTTTCATCAAATAAACAAAATAAAACCCAGAATGTATCCTGAAAGACAATAAATGATCATAAAAGATGCTTCAGCCCAGGTGTTAATGTTACTAAAAGAGCCGAAATTTCTTAAAATATTGCGAAAAACAACAATCTTCTGTTTTAGAGTGAATGTTTGAGGTGTTTAGAAGGCATTTATTTCATTTTTAGAAAATTTAATTTTTCACATTTTTCCATGAAAAGTGCCAATACCCCCCCTTTGGTTTCTAGGTGAAAATCTCACTTGACGCAAGTCAAACAAAAATGTTTCCATGGTGTGTACTGTTGTTCATTTTCATCAAATAAACAAAATAAAACCCAGAATGTATCCTGAAAGACAATAAATGATCATAAAAGATGCTTCAGCCCAGGTGTTAATGTTACTAAAAGAGCCGAAATTTCTTAAAATATTGCGAAAAACAACAATCTTCTGTTTTAGAGTGAATGTTTGAGGTGTTTAGAAGGCATTTATTTCATTTTTAGAAAATTTAATTTTTCACATTTTTCCATGAAAAGTGCCAATAACCCCCCCTTTGGGTTCTAAGTGAAAATCTCACTCCACACAAATCAAACAAAAATGTTTCCATGGTGTGTATTGTTGTTCTTTTTCATTAAATAAACAAAATAAAACCCAGAATTAATCTTGAAAGACAAGAAATGAGCATAGAATTTGCTTCAGCGAAAGTGTTAATGTTACTAAAAGAGCCCCAATTTCTTAAAATATTGCGAAAAACAACAATCTTCTATTTTAGAGTGAATGTTTGAGGTGTTTAGAAGGCATTTATTTCATTTTTAGAAAATTTAATTTTTCACATTTTTCCATGAAAAGTGCCAATAACCCCCCCTTTGGGTTCTAAGTGAAAATCTCACTCGACACAAATCAAAAAAAAATGTATCCAAGGTGTGTATTGTTGTTCATTTTCATCAAATAAACAAAATAAAACCCAGAATTAATCTTGAAAGACAAGAAATGAGCATAGAATTTGCTTCAGCGAAAGTGTTAATGTTACTAAAAGAGCCCAAATTTCTAAAAATATTGCGAAAAACAACAATCTTCTGTTTTGAGTGAATGTTTGAGGTGTTTAGAAGGCATTTATTTCATTTTTAGAAAATTTAATTTTTCACATTTTTCCATGAAAATTGCCAATACCCCCCCCTTTGGGTTCTAGGTGAAAATCTCACTCGACACAAATCAAACAAAAATGTATCCAAGGTGTGTATTGTTGTTCATTTTCATCAAATAAACAAAATAAAACCCAGAATGTATCCTGAAAGACAATAAATGATCATAAAAGATCCTTCAGCCCAGGTGTTAATGTTACTAAAATAGCCCAAATTTTTAAAAATATTGCGAAAAACAACAATCTTCTATTTTAGAGTGAATGTTTGAGGTGTTTAGAAGGCATTTATTTCATTTTTAGAAAATTTAATTTTTCACATTTTTCCATGAAAAGTTCCATGACCCCCCCCTTTGGGTTCTAGGTGAAAATCTCACTTGACGCTAATCAAACAAAAATGTTTCCATGGTGTGTACTGTTGTTCATTTTCATCAAATAAATAAAATAAAACCCAGAATGTATCCTGAAAGACAATAAATGATCATAAAAGATGCTTCAGCCCAGTTGTTAATGTTACTAAAAGAGCCGAAATTTCTTAAAATATTGCGAAAAACAACAATCTTCTATTTTAGAGTGAATGTTTGAGGTGTTTAGAAGGCATTTATTTCATTTTTAGAAAATTTAATTTTTCACATTTTTCCATGAAAAGTGCCAATAACCCCCCCTTTGGGTTCTAAGTGAAAATCTCACACGACACAAATCAAACAAAAATGTTTCCATGGTGTGTATTGTTGTTCATTTTCATCAAATAAACAAAATAAAACCCAGAATTAATCTTGAAAGACAAGAAATGAGCATAGAATTTGCTTCAGCGAAAGTGTTAATGTTACTAAAAGAGCCCAAATTTCTAAAAATATTGCGAAAAACAACAATCTTCTATTTTAGAGTGAATGTTTGAGGTGTTTAGAAGGCATTTATTTCATTTTTAGAAAATTTAATTTTTCACATTTTTCCATGAAAAGTGCCAATAACCCCCCCTTTGGGTTCTAAGTGAAAATCTCACTCGACATAAATCAAACAAAAATGTTTCCATTGGTGTGTATTGTTGTTCATTTTCATCAATTAAACAAAATAAAACCCAGAATTAATCTTGAAAGACAAGAAATGAGCATAGAATTTGCTTCAGCGAAAGTGTTAATGTTACTAAAAGAGCCAAAATTTCTAAAAATATTGCGAAAAACAACAATCTTCTGTTTTGAGTGAATGTTTGAAGTGTTTAGAAGGCATTTATTTCATTTTTAGAAAATTTAATTTTTCACATTTTTCCATGAAAATTGCCAATACCCCCCCCCTTTGGGTTCTAGGTGAAAATCTCACTCGACACAAATCAAACAAAAATGTATCCAAGGTGTGTATTGTTGTTCATTTTCATCAAATAAACAAAATAAAACCCAGAATGTATCCTGAAAGACAATAAATGATCATAAAAGATCCTTCAGCCCAGGTGTTAATGTTAATAAAATAGCCCAAATTTTTAAAAATATTGCGAAAAACAACAATCTTCTATTTTAGAGTGAATGTTTGAGGTGTTTAGAAGGCATTTATTTCATTTTTAGAAAATTTAATTTTTCACATTTTTCCATGAAAAGTTCCATGACCCCCCCTTTGGGTTCTAGGTGAAAATCTCACTTGACGCAAATCAAACAAAAATGTTTCCATGGTGTGTACTGTTGTTCATTTTCATCAAATAAACAAAATAAAACCCAGAATGAATCCTGAAAGACAAGAAATGAGCATAAAAGTTGCTTAAGCGCAAGTGTTAATGTTACTAAAAGAGCCCAAATTTCTAAAAATATTGCGAAAAACAACAATCTTCTGTTTTAGAGTGAATGTTTGAGGTGTTTAGAAGGCATTTATTTCATTTTTAGAAAATTTAATTTTTCACATTTTTCCATGAAAAGTGCCAATAACCCCCCCTTTGGGTTCTAAGTGAAAATCTCACTCGACACAAATCAAACAAAAATGTTTCCATGGTGTGTATTGTTGTTCATTTTCATCAAATAAACAAAATAAAACCCAGAATTAATCTTGAAAGACAAGAAATGAGCATAGAATTTGCTTCAGCGAAAGTGTTAATGTTACTAAAAGAGCCCAAATTTCTAAAAATATTGCGAAAAACAACAATCTTCTATTTTAGAGTGAATGTTTGAGGTGTTTAGAAGGCATTTATTTCATTTTTAGAAAATTTAATTTTTCACATTTTTCCTTGAAAAGTGCCAATAACCCCTCCTTTGGGTTCTAAGTGAAAATCTCACTCGACACAAATCAAACAAAAATGTTTCCATGGTGTGTATTGTTGTTCATTTTCATCAAATAAACAAAATAAAACCCAGAATTAATCTTGAAAGACAAGAAATGAGCATAGAATTTGCTTCAGCGAAAGTGTTAATGTTACTAAAAGAGCCCAAATTTCTAAAAATATAGCGAAAAACAACAATCTTCTGTTTTGAGTGAATGTTTGAGGTGTTTAGAAGGCATTTATTTCATTTTTAGAAAATTTAATTTTTCACATTTTTCCATGAAAATTGCCAATACCCCCCCCTTTGGGTTCTAGGTGAAAATCTCACTCGACACAAATCAAACAAAAATGTATCCAAGGTGTGTATTGTTGTTCATTTTCATCAAATAAACAAAATAAAACCCAGAATGTATCCTGAAAGACAATAAATGATCATAAAAGATCCTTCAGCCCAGGTGTTAATGTTACTAAAATAGCCCAAATTTTTAAAAATATTGCGAAAAACAACAATCTTCTATTTTAGAGTGAATGTTTGAGGTGTTTAGAAGGCATTTATTTCATTTTTAGAAAATTTAATTTTTCACATTTTTCCATGAAAAGTGCCAATAACCCCCCCTTTGGGTTCTAAGTGAAAATCTCACTCGACACAAATCAAACAAAAATGTTTCCATGGTGTGTATTGTTGTTCATTTTCATCAAATAAACAAAATAAAACCCAGAATTTATCTTGAAAGACAAGAAATGAGCATAGAATTTGCTTCAGCGAAAGTGTTAATGTTACTAAAAGAGCCCAAATTTCTAAAAATATTGCGAAAAACAACAATCTTCTATTTTAGAGTGAATGTTTGAGGTGTTTAGAAGGCATTTATTTCGTTTTTAGAAAATTTAATATTTCACATTTTTCCATGAAAAGTGCCAATAACCCCCCCTTTGGGTTCTAAGTGAAAATCTCACTCGACACAAATCAAACAAAAATGTTTCCATGGTGTGTATTGTTGTTCATTTTCATCAAATAAACAAAATAAAACCCAGAATTAATCTTGAAAGACAAGAAATGAGCATAGAATTTGCTTCAGCGAAAGTGTTAATGTTACTAAAAGAGCCCAAATTTCTAAAAATATTGCGAAAAACAACAATCTTCTGTTTTGAGTGAATGTTTGAGGTGTTTAGAAGGCATTTATTTCATTTTTAGAAAATTTAATTTTTCACATTTTTCCATGAAAAGTGCCAATACCCCCCTTTGGGTTCTAGGTGAAAATCTAACTTGACACATATCAAACAAAAATGTTTCCATGGTGTGTATTGTTGTTCATTTTCATCAAATAAACAAAATAAAACACAGAATGTATCCTGAAAGACAATAAATGATCATAAAAGATGCTTCAGCCCAGGTGTTAATGTTACTAAAAGAGCCCAAATTTCTAAAACTATTGCGAAAAACAACAATCTTCTGTTTTAGAGTGAATGTTTGAGGTGTTTAGAAGGCATTTAAATCATTTTTAGAAAATTTAATTTTTCACATTTTTCCATGAAAAGTGCCAATACCCCCCCCTTTGGGTTCTAGGTGAAAATCTCACTCGACACAAATCAAACAAAAATGTATCCAAGGTGTGTATTGTTGTTAATTTTCATCAAATAAACAAAATAAAACCCAGAATTAATCTTGAAAGACAAGAAATGAGCATAGAAGTTGCTTCAGCGAAAGTGTTAATGTTACAAAAAGAGCCCAAATTTCTAAAAATATTGCGAAAAACAACAATCTTCTATTTTAGAGTGAATGTTTGAGGTGTTTAGAAGGCATTTATTTCATTTTTAGAAAATTTAATTTTTCACATTTTTCCATGAAAAGTTCCATGACCCCCCCCTTTGGGTTCTAGGTGAAAATCTCACTTGACGCTAATCAAACAAAAATGTTTCCATGGTGTGTACTGTTGTTCATTTTCATCAAATAAATAAAATAAAACCCAGAATGTATCCTGAAAGACAATAAATGATCATAAAAGATGCTTCAGCCCAGTTGTTAATGTTACTAAAAGAGCCGAAATTTCTTAAAATATTGCGAAAAACAACAATCTTCTATTTTAGAGTGAATGTTTGAGGTGTTTAGAAGGCATTTATTTCATTTTTAGAAAATTTAATTTTTCACATTTTTCCATGAAAAGTGCCAATAACCCCCCCTTTGGGTTCTAAGTGAAAATCTCACACGACACAAATCAAACAAAAATGTTTCCATGGTGTGTATTGTTGTTCATTTTCATCAAATAAACAAAATAAAACCCAGAATTAATCTTGAAAGACAAGAAATGAGCATAGAATTTGCTTCAGCGAAAGTGTTAATGTTACTAAAAGAGCCCAAATTTCTAAAAATATTGCGAAAAACAACAATCTTCTATTTTAGAGTGAATGTTTGAGGTGTTTAGAAGGCATTTATTTCATTTTTAGAAAATTTAATTTTTCACATTTTTCCATGAAAAGTGCCAATAACCCCCCCTTTGGGTTCTAAGTGAAAATCTCACTCGACATAAATCAAACAAAAATGTTTCCATTGGTGTGTATTGTTGTTCATTTTCATCAATTAAACAAAATAAAACCCAGAATTAATCTTGAAAGACAAGAAATGAGCATAGAATTTGCTTCAGCGAAAGTGTTAATGTTACTAAAAGAGCCAAAATTTCTAAAAATATTGCGAAAAACAACAATCTTCTGTTTTGAGTGAATGTTTGAAGTGTTTAGAAGGCATTTATTTCATTTTTAGAAAATTTAATTTTTCACATTTTTCCATGAAAATTGCCAATACCCCCCCCCTTTGGGTTCTAGGTGAAAATCTCACTCGACACAAATCAAACAAAAATGTATCCAAGGTGTGTATTGTTGTTCATTTTCATCAAATAAACAAAATAAAACCCAGAATGTATCCTGAAAGACAATAAATGATCATAAAAGATCCTTCAGCCCAGGTGTTAATGTTAATAAAATAGCCCAAATTTTTAAAAATATTGCGAAAAACAACAATCTTCTATTTTAGAGTGAATGTTTGAGGTGTTTAGAAGGCATTTATTTCATTTTTAGAAAATTTAATTTTTCACATTTTTCCATGAAAAGTTCCATGACCCCCCCTTTGGGTTCTAGGTGAAAATCTCACTTGACGCAAATCAAACAAAAATGTTTCCATGGTGTGTACTGTTGTTCATTTTCATCAAATAAACAAAATAAAACCCAGAATGAATCCTGAAAGACAAGAAATGAGCATAAAAGTTGCTTAAGCGCAAGTGTTAATGTTACTAAAAGAGCCCAAATTTCTAAAAATATTGCGAAAAACAACAATCTTCTGTTTTAGAGTGAATGTTTGAGGTGTTTAGAAGGCATTTATTTCATTTTTAGAAAATTTAATTTTTCACATTTTTCCATGAAAAGTGCCAATACCCCCCCTTTGGTTTCTAGGTGAAAATCTCACTTGACGCAAGTCAAACAAAAATGTTTCCATGGTGTGTACTGTTGTTCATTTTCATCAAATAAACAAAATAAAACCCAGAATGTATCCTGAAAGACAATAAATGATCATAAAAGATGCTTCAGCCCAGGTGTTAATGTTACTAAAAGAGCCGAAATTTCTTAAAATATTGCGAAAAACAACAATCTTCTGTTTTAGAGTGAATGTTTGAGGTGTTTAGAAGGCATTTATTTCATTTTTAGAAAATTTAATTTTTCACATTTTTCCATGAAAAGTGCCAATAACCCCCCCTTTGGGTTCTAAGTGAAAATCTCACTCCACACAAATCAAAC
Source organism: Hetaerina americana (assembly GCF_022747635.1). Lineage (NCBI taxonomy): Eukaryota > Metazoa > Arthropoda > Insecta > Odonata > Calopterygidae > Hetaerina > Hetaerina americana. The sequence continues at coordinate 63,475 of NW_027287085.1, forward strand.
AAAAATGTTTCCATGGTGTGTATTGTTGTTCTTTTTCATTAAATAAACAAAATAAAACCCAGAATTAATCTTGAAAGACAAGAAATGAGCATAGAATTTGCTTCAGCGAAAGTGTTAATGTTACTAAAAGAGCCCCAATTTCTTAAAATATTGCGAAAAACAACAATCTTCTATTTTAGAGTGAATGTTTGAGGTGTTTAGAAGGCATTTATTTCATTTTTAGAAAATTTAATTTTTCACATTTTTCCATGAAAAGTGCCAATAACCCCCCCTTTGGGTTCTAAGTGAAAATCTCACTCGACACAAATCAAAAAAAAATGTATCCAAGGTGTGTATTGTTGTTCATTTTCATCAAATAAACAAAATAAAACCCAGAATTAATCTTGAAAGACAAGAAATGAGCATAGAATTTGCTTCAGCGAAAGTGTTAATGTTACTAAAAGAGCCCAAATTTCTAAAAATATTGCGAAAAACAACAATCTTCTGTTTTGAGTGAATGTTTGAGGTGTTTAGAAGGCATTTATTTCATTTTTAGAAAATTTAATTTTTCACATTTTTCCATGAAAATTGCCAATACCCCCCCCTTTGGGTTCTAGGTGAAAATCTCACTCGACACAAATCAAACAAAAATGTATCCAAGGTGTGTATTGTTGTTCATTTTCATCAAATAAACAAAATAAAACCCAGAATGTATCCTGAAAGACAATAAATGATCATAAAAGATCCTTCAGCCCAGGTGTTAATGTTACTAAAATAGCCCAAATTTTTAAAAATATTGCGAAAAACAACAATCTTCTATTTTAGAGTGAATGTTTGAGGTGTTTAGAAGGCATTTATTTCATTTTTAGAAAATTTAATTTTTCACATTTTTCCATGAAAAGTTCCATGACCCCCCCCTTTGGGTTCTAGGTGAAAATCTCACTTGACGCTAATCAAACAAAAATGTTTCCATGGTGTGTACTGTTGTTCATTTTCATCAAATAAATAAAATAAAACCCAGAATGTATCCTGAAAGACAATAAATGATCATAAAAGATGCTTCAGCCCAGTTGTTAATGTTACTAAAAGAGCCGAAATTTCTTAAAATATTGCGAAAAACAACAATCTTCTATTTTAGAGTGAATGTTTGAGGTGTTTAGAAGGCATTTATTTCATTTTTAGAAAATTTAATTTTTCACATTTTTCCATGAAAAGTGCCAATAACCCCCCCTTTGGGTTCTAAGTGAAAATCTCACACGACACAAATCAAACAAAAATGTTTCCATGGTGTGTATTGTTGTTCATTTTCATCAAATAAACAAAATAAAACCCAGAATTAATCTTGAAAGACAAGAAATGAGCATAGAATTTGCTTCAGCGAAAGTGTTAATGTTACTAAAAGAGCCCAAATTTCTAAAAATATTGCGAAAAACAACAATCTTCTATTTTAGAGTGAATGTTTGAGGTGTTTAGAAGGCATTTATTTCATTTTTAGAAAATTTAATTTTTCACATTTTTCCATGAAAAGTGCCAATAACCCCCCCTTTGGGTTCTAAGTGAAAATCTCACTCGACATAAATCAAACAAAAATGTTTCCATTGGTGTGTATTGTTGTTCATTTTCATCAATTAAACAAAATAAAACCCAGAATTAATCTTGAAAGACAAGAAATGAGCATAGAATTTGCTTCAGCGAAAGTGTTAATGTTACTAAAAGAGCCAAAATTTCTAAAAATATTGCGAAAAACAACAATCTTCTGTTTTGAGTGAATGTTTGAAGTGTTTAGAAGGCATTTATTTCATTTTTAGAAAATTTAATTTTTCACATTTTTCCATGAAAATTGCCAATACCCCCCCCCTTTGGGTTCTAGGTGAAAATCTCACTCGACACAAATCAAACAAAAATGTATCCAAGGTGTGTATTGTTGTTCATTTTCATCAAATAAACAAAATAAAACCCAGAATGTATCCTGAAAGACAATAAATGATCATAAAAGATCCTTCAGCCCAGGTGTTAATGTTAATAAAATAGCCCAAATTTTTAAAAATATTGCGAAAAACAACAATCTTCTATTTTAGAGTGAATGTTTGAGGTGTTTAGAAGGCATTTATTTCATTTTTAGAAAATTTAATTTTTCACATTTTTCCATGAAAAGTTCCATGACCCCCCCTTTGGGTTCTAGGTGAAAATCTCACTTGACGCAAATCAAACAAAAATGTTTCCATGGTGTGTACTGTTGTTCATTTTCATCAAATAAACAAAATAAAACCCAGAATGAATCCTGAAAGACAAGAAATGAGCATAAAAGTTGCTTAAGCGCAAGTGTTAATGTTACTAAAAGAGCCCAAATTTCTAAAAATATTGCGAAAAACAACAATCTTCTATTTTAGAGTGAATGTTTGAGGTGTTTAGAAGGCATTTATTTCATTTTTAGAAAATTTAATTTTTCACATTTTTCCATGAAAAGTGCCAATAACCCCCCCTTTGGGTTCTAAGTGAAAATCTCACTCGACACAAATCAAACAAAAATGTTTCCATGGTGTGTATTGTTGTTCATTTTCATCAAATAAACAAAATAAAACCCAGAATTAATCTTGAAAGACAAGAAATGAGCATAGAATTTGCTTCAGCGAAAGTGTTAATGTTACTAAAAGAGCCCAAATTTCTAAAAATATTGCGAAAAACAACAATCTTCTATTTTAGAGTGAATGTTTGAGGTGTTTAGAAGGCATTTATTTCATTTTTAGAAAATTTAATTTTTCACATTTTTCCTTGAAAAGTGCCAATAACCCCTCCTTTGGGTTCTAAGTGAAAATCTCACTCGACACAAATCAAACAAAAATGTTTCCATGGTGTGTATTGTTGTTCATTTTCATCAAATAAACAAAATAAAACCCAGAATTAATCTTGAAAGACAAGAAATGAGCATAGAATTTGCTTCAGCGAAAGTGTTAATGTTACTAAAAGAGCCCAAATTTCTAAAAATATAGCGAAAAACAACAATCTTCTGTTTTGAGTGAATGTTTGAGGTGTTTAGAAGGCATTTATTTCATTTTTAGAAAATTTAATTTTTCACATTTTTCCATGAAAATTGCCAATACCCCCCCCTTTGGGTTCTAGGTGAAAATCTCACTCGACACAAATCAAACAAAAATGTATCCAAGGTGTGTATTGTTGTTCATTTTCATCAAATAAACAAAATAAAACCCAGAATGTATCCTGAAAGACAATAAATGATCATAAAAGATCCTTCAGCCCAGGTGTTAATGTTACTAAAATAGCCCAAATTTTTAAAAATATTGCGAAAAACAACAATCTTCTATTTTAGAGTGAATGTTTGAGGTGTTTAGAAGGCATTTATTTCATTTTTAGAAAATTTAATTTTTCACATTTTTCCATGAAAAGTGCCAATAACCCCCCCTTTGGGTTCTAAGTGAAAATCTCACTCGACACAAATCAAACAAAAATGTTTCCATGGTGTGTATTGTTGTTCATTTTCATCAAATAAACAAAATAAAACCCAGAATTTATCTTGAAAGACAAGAAATGAGCATAGAATTTGCTTCAGCGAAAGTGTTAATGTTACTAAAAGAGCCCAAATTTCTAAAAATATTGCGAAAAACAACAATCTTCTATTTTAGAGTGAATGTTTGAGGTGTTTAGAAGGCATTTATTTCGTTTTTAGAAAATTTAATATTTCACATTTTTCCATGAAAAGTGCCAATAACCCCCCCTTTGGGTTCTAAGTGAAAATCTCACTCGACACAAATCAAACAAAAATGTTTCCATGGTGTGTATTGTTGTTCATTTTCATCAAATAAACAAAATAAAACCCAGAATTAATCTTGAAAGACAAGAAATGAGCATAGAATTTGCTTCAGCGAAAGTGTTAATGTTACTAAAAGAGCCCAAATTTCTAAAAATATTGCGAAAAACAACAATCTTCTGTTTTGAGTGAATGTTTGAGGTGTTTAGAAGGCATTTATTTCATTTTTAGAAAATTTAATTTTTCACATTTTTCCATGAAAAGTGCCAATACCCCCCTTTGGGTTCTAGGTGAAAATCTAACTTGACACATATCAAACAAAAATGTTTCCATGGTGTGTATTGTTGTTCATTTTCATCAAATAAACAAAATAAAACACAGAATGTATCCTGAAAGACAATAAATGATCATAAAAGATGCTTCAGCCCAGGTGTTAATGTTACTAAAAGAGCCCAAATTTCTAAAACTATTGCGAAAAACAACAATCTTCTGTTTTAGAGTGAATGTTTGAGGTGTTTAGAAGGCATTTAAATCATTTTTAGAAAATTTAATTTTTCACATTTTTCCATGAAAAGTGCCAATACCCCCCCCTTTGGGTTCTAGGTGAAAATCTCACTCGACACAAATCAAACAAAAATGTATCCAAGGTGTGTATTGTTGTTAATTTTCATCAAATAAACAAAATAAAACCCAGAATTAATCTTGAAAGACAAGAAATGAGCATAGAAGTTGCTTCAGCGAAAGTGTTAATGTTACAAAAAGAGCCCAAATTTCTAAAAATATTGCGAAAAACAACAATCTTCCGTTTTAGAGTGAATGTTTGAGGTGTTTAGAAGGCATTTATTTCATTTTTAGAAAAATTAATTTTTCACATTTTTCCATGAAAAGTGCCAATACCCCCCCTTTGGGTTCTAGGTGAAAATCTCACTCGACACAAATCAAACAAAAATGTATCCAAGGTGTGTATTGTTGTTCATTTTCATCAAATAAACAAAATAAAACCCAGATTGTATCCTGAAATACAATAAATGATCATAAAAGTTGCTTCAGAGAAAGTGTTAATGTTACTAAAAGAGCCCAAATTTCTAAAAATATTGCGAAAAACAACAATCTTCTGTATTAGAGTGAATGTTTGAGGTGTTTAGAAGGCATTTATTTCATTTTTAGAAAATTTAATTTTTCACATTTTTCCATGAAAAGTGCCAATACCCCCCCCCTTTGGGTTCTAGGTGAAAATCTTACTCGTCACAAATCAAACAAAAATGTATCCAAGGTGTGTATTGTTGTTCATTTTCATCAAATAAACAAAATAAAACCAAGAATGAATCCTGAAAGACAATAAAAGACCATAAAAGATGCTTCAGCCCAGGTGTTAATGTTACTAAAAGAGCCCAAATTTCTAAAAATATTGCGAAAAACAATAATCTTCTGTTTTAGAGTGAATGTTTGAGGTGTTTAGAAGGCATTTCAATCATTTTTAGAAAATTTAATTTTTCACATTTTTCCATGAAAAGTGCCAATACCCCCCCTTTGGGTTCTAGGTGAAAATCTCACTCGACACAAATCAAACAAAAATGTATCCAAGGTGTGTATTGTTGTTCATTTTCATCAAATAAAAAAAATAAAACCCAGAATTAATCTTGAAAGACAAGAAATGAGCATAGAAGTTGCTTCAGCGAAAAAGTTAATGTTACTAAAAGAGCCCAAATTTCTAAAAATATTGCGAAAAACAACAATCTTCTGTTTTAGAGTGAATGTTTGAGGTGTTTAGAAGGCATTTATTTCATTTTTAGAAAATTTAATTTTTCACATTTTTCCATGAAAAGTGCCAATACCCCCCCCTTAGGGTTCTAGGTGAAAATCTTACTCGTCACAAATCAAACAAAAATGTATCCAAGGTGTATATTGTTGTTCATTTTCATCAAATAAACAAAATAAAACCCAGATTGTATCCTGAAATACAATAAATGATCATAAAAGATGCTTCAGAGAAAGTGTTAATGTTACTAAAAGAGCCCAAATTTCTAAAAATATTGCGAAAAACAACAATCTTCTGTTTTAGAGTGAATGTTTGAGGTGTTTAGAAGGCATTTATTTCATTTTTAGAAAATTTAATTTTTCACATTTTTCCATGAAAAGTGCCAATACCCCCCCCCTTAGGGTTCTAGGTGAAAATCTTACTCGTCACAAATCAAACAAAAATGTATCCAAGGTGTGTATTGTTGTTCATTTTCATCAAATAAACAAAATAAAACCAAGAATGAATCCTGAAAGACAATAAAAGATCATAAAAGATGCTTCATCGCAGGTGTTAATGTTACTAAAAGAGCCCAAATTTCTAAAAATATTGCGAAAAACAACAATCTTCTGTTTTAGAGTGAATGTTTGAGGTGTTTAGAAGGCATTTCAATCATTTTTAGAAAATTTAATTTTTCACATTTTTCCATGAAAAGTGCCAATACCCCCCCTTTGGGTTCTAGGTGAAAATCTCACTCGACACAAATCAAACAAAAATGTATCCAAGGTGTGTATTGTTGTTCATTTTCATCAAATAAACAAAATAAAACCCAGAATTAATCTTGAAAGACAAGAAATGAGCATAGAAGTTGCTTCAGCGAAAGTGTTAATGTTACTAAAAGAGCCCAAATTTCTAAAAATATTGCGAAAAACAACAATCTTCTGTTTTAGAGTGAATGTTTGAGGTGTTTAGAAGGCATTTTTTTCATTTTTAGAAAATTTAATTTTTCACATTTTTCCATGAAAAGTGCCAATACCCCCCCTTTGGGTTCTAGGTGAAAATCTCACTCGACACAAATCAAACAAAAATGTATCCAAGGTGTGTATTGTTGTTCATTTTCATCAAATAAACAAAATAAAACCCAGAATGAATCCTGAAAGACAATAAAAGATCATAAAAGATCCTTCAGCCCAGGTGTTAATGTTACTAAAATAGCCCAAATTTTTAAAAATATTGCGAAAAACAACAATCTTCTATTTTAGAGTGAATGTTTGAGGTGTTTAGAAGGCATTTATTTCATTTTTAGAAAATTTAATTTTTCACATTTTTCCATGAAAAGTGCCAATACCCCCCCCTTTGGGTTCTAGGTGAAAATCTCACTCGCAACAAATCAAACAAAAATGTATCCAAGGTGTGTATTGTTGTTCATTTTCATCAAATAAACAAAATAAAACCCAGAATGTATCCTGAAAGAAAATAAAAGATCATAAAAGATGCTTCAGCCCAGGTGTTAATGTTACTAAAAGAGCCCAAATTTCTAAAAATATTGCGAAAAACAACAATCTTCTGTTTTAGAGTGAATGTTTGAGTTGTTTAGAAGGCATTTATTTCATTGTTAGAAAATTTAATTTTCACATTTTTCCATGAAAACTGCCAATACCCCCCCCTTTGGGTTCTAGGTGAAAATCTCACTCGACACAAATCAATAAAAAATGTATCCAAGGTGTGTATTGTTGTTCATTTTCATCAAATAAACAAAATAAAACCCAGAATTAATCTTGAAAGACAAGAAATGAGCATTAAAGTTGCTTCAGAGAAAGTGTTAATGTTACTAAAAGAGCCCAAATTTCTAAAAATATTGCGAAAAACAACAATCTTCTGTTTTAGAGTGAATGTTTGAGGTGTTTAGAAGGCATTTATTTCATTTTTGAAAATTTAAATTTTCACATTTTTCCATGAAAAGTGCCAATACCCCCCCTTTGGGTTCTACGTGAAAATCTCACTCGACACAAATCAAACAAAAATGTATCCAAGGTGTGTATTGTTGTTCATTTTCATCAAAAAAACAAATTAAAACCCAGAATGTTTCCTGAAAGACAATAAATGATCATAAAAGATGCTTCATCCCAGGTGTTAATGTTACTAAAAGAGCCCAAATTTCCAAAAATATTGCGAAAAACAACAATCTTCTGTTTTAGAGTGAATGTTTGAGGTGTTTAGAAGGCATTTATTTCATTTTTAGAAAATTTAATTTTTCACATTTTTCCATGAAAAGTGCCAATACCCCCCCCTTTGGGTTCTAGGTGAAAATCTCACTCGACACAAATCAAACAGAAATGTATCCAAGGTGTGTATTGTTGTTCATTTTCATCAAATAAACAAAATAAAACCCAGAATGTATCCTGAAAGACAATAAATGATCATAAAAGATGCTTCAGCCCAGGTGTTAATGTTACTAAAAGAGCCGAAATTTCTTAAAATATTGCGAAAAACAACAATCTTCTGTTTTAGAGTGAATGTTTGAGGTGTTTAGAAGGCATTTATTTCATTTTTAGAAATTTTAATTTTTCACATTTTTCCATGAAAAGTGCCAATACCCCCCCCTTTGGTTTCTAGGTGAAAATCTCACTTGACGCAAATCAAACAAAAATGTTTCCATGGTGTTTACTGTTGTTCATTTTCATCAAATAAACAAAATAAAACCCAGAATGAATCCTGAAAGACAAGAAATGAGCATAAAAGTTGCTTCAGCGCAAGTGTTAATGTTACTAAAAGAGCCCAAATTTCTAAAAATTTTGCGAAAAACAACAATCTTCTGTTCTAGAGTGAATGTTTGAGGTGTTTAGAAGGCATTTATTTCATTTTTAGAAAATTAAATTTTTCACATTTTTCCATGAAAAGTGCCAATTACCCCCCCTTTGGGTTCTAAGTGAAAATCTCACTCGACACAAATCAAACAAAAATGTTTCCATGGTGTGTATTGTTGTTCATTTTCATCAAATAAACAAAATAAAACCCAGAATTTATCTTGAAAGACAAGAAATGAGCATAGAATTTGCTTCAGCGAAAGTGTTAATGTTACTAAAAGAGCCCAAATTTCTAAAAATATTGCGAAAAACAACAATCTTCTATTTTAGAGTGAATGTTTGAGGTGTTTAGAAGGCATTTATTTCGTTTTTAGAAAATTTAATATTTCACATTTTTCCATGAAAAGTGCCAATAACCCCCCCTTTGGGTTCTAAGTGAAAATCTCACTCGACACAAATCAAACAAAAATGTTTCCATGGTGTGTATTGTTGTTCATTTTCATCAAATAAACAAAATAAAACCCAGAATTAATCTTGAAAGACAAGAAATGAGCATAGAATTTGCTTCAGCGAAAGTGTTAATGTTACTAAAAGAGCCCAAATTTCTAAAAATATTGCGAAAAACAACAATCTTCTGTTTTGAGTGAATGTTTGAGGTGTTTAGAAGGCATTTATTTCATTTTTAGAAAATTTAATTTTTCACATTTTTCCATGAAAAGTGCCAATACCCCCCTTTGGGTTCTAGGTGAAAATCTAACTTGACACATATCAAACAAAAATGTTCCCATGGTGTGTATTGTTGTTCATTTTCATCAAATAAACAAAATAAAACACAGAATGTATCCTGAAAGACAATAAATGATCATAAAAGATGCTTCAGCCCAGGTGTTAATGTTACTAAAAGAGCCCAAATTTCTAAAACTATTGCGAAAAACAACAATCTTCTGTTTTAGAGTGAATGTTTGAGGTGTTTAGAAGGCATTTAAATCATTTTTAGAAAATTTAATTTTTCACATTTTTCCATGAAAAGTGCCAATACCCCCCCCTTTGGGTTCTAGGTGAAAATCTCACTCGACACAAATCAAACAAAAATGTATCCAAGGTGTGTATTGTTGTTAATTTTCATCAAATAAACAAAATAAAACCCAGAATTAATCTTGAAAGACAAGAAATGAGCATAGAAGTTGCTTCAGCGAAAGTGTTAATGTTACAAAAAGAGCCCAAATTTCTAAAAATATTGCGAAAAACAACAATCTTCCGTTTTAGAGTGAATGTTTGAGGTGTTTAGAAGGCATTTATTTCATTTTTAGAAAAATTAATTTTTCACATTTTTCCATGAAAAGTGCCAATACCCCCCCTTTGGGTTCTAGGTGAAAATCTCACTCGACACAAATCAAACAAAAATGTATCCAAGGTGTGTATTGTTGTTCATTTTCATCAAATAAACAAAATAAAACCCAGATTGTATCCTGAAATACAATAAATGATCATAAAAGTTGCTTCAGAGAAAGTGTTAATGTTACTAAAAGAGCCCAAATTTCTAAAAATATTGCAAAAAACAACAATCTTCTGTATTAGAGTGAATGTTTGAGGTGTTTAGAAGGCATTTATTTCATTTTTAGAAAATTTAATTTTTCACATTTTTCCATGAAAAGTGCCAATACCCCCCCCCTTTGGGTTCTAGGTGAAAATCTTACTCGTCACAAATCAAACAAAAATGTATCCAAGGTGTGTATTGTTGTTCATTTTCATCAAATAAACAAAATAAAACCAAGAATGAATCCTGAAAGACAATAAAAGACCATAAAAGATGCTTCAGCCCAGGTGTTAATGTTACTAAAAGAGCCCAAATTTCTAAAAATATTGCGAAAAACAATAATCTTCTGTTTTAGAGTGAATGTTTGAGGTGTTTAGAAGGCATTTCAATCATTTTTAGAAAATTTAATTTTTCACATTTTTCCATGAAAAGTGCCAATACCCCCCCTTTGGGTTCTAGGTGAAAATCTCACTCGACACAAATCAAACAAAAATGTATCCAAGGTGTGTATTGTTGTTCATTTTCATCAAATAAAAAAAATAAAACCCAGAATTAATCTTGAAAGACAAGAAATGAGCATAGAAGTTGCTTCAGCGAAAAAGTTAATGTTACTAAAAGAGCCCAAATTTCTAAAAATATTGCGAAAAACAACAATCTTCTGTTTTAGAGTGAATGTTTGAGGTGTTTAGAAGGCATTTATTTCATTTTTAGAAAATTTAATTTTTCACATTTTTCCATGAAAAGTGCCAATACCCCCCCCTTAGGGTTCTAGGTGAAAATCTTACTCGTCACAAATCAAACAAAAATGTATCCAAGGTGTGTATTGTTGTTCATTTTCATCAAATAAACAAAATAAAACCCAGATTGTATCCTGAAATACAATAAATGATCATAAAAGATGCTTCAGAGAAAGTGTTAATGTTACTAAAAGAGCCCAAATTTCTAAAAATATTGCGAAAAACAACAATCTTCTGTTTTAGAGTGAATGTTTGAGGTGTTTAGAAGGCATTTATTTCATTTTTAGAAAATTTAATTTTTCACATTTTTCCATGAAAAGTGCCAATACCCCCCCCTTAGGGTTCTAGGTGAAAATCTTACTCGTCACAAATCAAACAAAAATGTATCCAAGGTGTGTATTGTTGTTCATTTTCATCAAATAAACAAAATAAAACCAAGAATGAATCCTGAAAGACAATAAAAGATCATAAAAGATGCTTCATCGCAGGTGTTAATGTTACTAAAAGAGCCCAAATTTCTAAAAATATTGCGAAAAACAACAATCTTCTGTTTTAGAGTGAATGTTTGAGGTGTTTAGAAGGCATTTCAATCATTTTTAGAAAATTTAATTTTTCACATTTTTCCATGAAAAGTGCCAATACCCCCCCTTTGGGTTCTAGGTGAAAATCTCACTCGACACAAATCAAACAAAAATGTATCCAAGGTGTGTATTGTTGTTCATTTTCATCAAATAAACAAAATAAAACCCAGAATTAATCTTGAAAGACAAGAAATGAGCATAGAAGTTGCTTCAGCGAAAGTGTTAATGTTACTAAAAGAGCCCAAATTTCTAAAAATATTGCGAAAAACAACAATCTTCTGTTTTAGAGTGAATGTTTGAGGTGTTTAGAAGGCATTTTTTTCATTTTTAGAAAATTTAATTTTTCACATTTTTCCATGAAAAGTGCCAATACCCCCCCTTTGGGTTCTAGGTGAAAATCTCACTCGACACAAATCAAACAAAAATGTATCCAAGGTGTGTATTGTTGTTCATTTTCATCAAATAAACAAAATAAAACCCAGAATGAATCCTGAAAGACAATAAAAGATCATAAAAGATCCTTCAGCCCAGGTGTTAATGTTACTAAAATAGCCCAAATTTTTAAAAATATTGCGAAAAACAACAATCTTCTATTTTAGAGTGAATGTTTGAGGTGTTTAGAAGGCATTTATTTCATTTTTAGAAAATTTAATTTTTCACATTTTTCCATGAAAAGTGCCAATACCCCCCCCTTTGGGTTCTAGGTGAAAATCTCACTCGCAACAAATCAAACAAAAATGTATCCAAGGTGTGTATTGTTGTTCATTTTCATCAAATAAACAAAATAAAACCCAGAATGTATCCTGAAAGAAAATAAAAGATCATAAAAGATGCTTCAGCCCAGGTGTTAATGTTACTAAAAGAGCCCAAATTTCTAAAAATATTGCGAAAAACAACAATCTTCTGTTTTAGAGTGAATGTTTGAGTTGTTTAGAAGGCATTTATTTCATTGTTAGAAAATTTAATTTTTCACATTTTTCCATGAAAACTGCCAATACCCCCCCCTTTGGGTTCTAGGTGAAAATCTCACTCGACACAAATCAATAAAAAATGTATCCAAGGTGTGTATTGTTGTTCGTTTTCATCAAATAAACAAAATAAAACCCAGAATTAATCTTGAAAGACAAGAAATGAGCATTAAAGTTGCTTCAGAGAAAGTGTTAATGTTACTAAAAGAGCCCAAATTTCTAAAAATATTGCGAAAAACAACAATCTTCTGTTTTAGAGTGAATGTTTGAGGTGTTTAGAAGGCATTTATTTCATTTTTGAAAATTTAAATTTTCACATTTTTCCATGAAAAGTGCCAATACCCCCCCTTTGGGTTCTACGTGAAAATCTCACTCGACACAAATCAAACAAAAATGTATCCAAGGTGTGTATTGTTGTTCATTTTCATCAATAAACAAAATAAAACCCAGAATGTATCCTGAAATACAATAAATGATCATAAAAGATGCTTCAGAGAAAGTGTTAATGTTACTAAAAGAGCCCAAATTTCTAAAAATATTGCGAAAAACAACAATCTTCTGTTTTAGAGTGAATGTTTGAGGTGTTTAGAAGGCATTTATTTCATTTTTAGAAAATTTAATTTTTCACATTTTTCCATGAAAAGTGCCAATACCCCCCCCTTGGGTTCTAGGTGAAAATCTCACTCGTTACAAATCAAACAAAAATGTATCCAAGGTGTGTATTGTTGTTCATTTTCATCAAATAAACAAAATAAAACCCAGAATGAATCCTGAAAGACAATAAAAGATCATAAAAGATGCTTCAGCCCAGGTGTTAATGTTACTAAAAGAGCCCAAATTTCTAAAAATATTGCGAAAAACAACAATCTTCTATTTTAGAGTGAATGTTTGAGGTGTTTAGAAGGCATTTCATTCATTTTTAGAAAATTTAATTTTTCACATTTTTCCATGAAAAGTGCCAATGCCCCCCCCTTTGGGTTCTAGGTGAAAATCTTACTCGTCACAAATCAAACAAAAATGTATCCAAGGTGTGTATTGTTGTTCATTTTCATCAAATAAACAAAATAAAACCAAGAATGAATCCTGAAAGACAATAAAAGATCATAAAAGATGCTTCAGCCCAGGTGTTAATGTTACTAAAAGAGCCCAAATTTCTAAAAATATTGCGAAAAACAACAATCTTCTGTTTTAGAGTGAATGTTTGAGGTGTTTAGAAGGCATTTCAATCATTTTTAGAAAATTTAATTTTTCACATTTTTCCATGAAAAGTTCCAATACCCCCCCCCTTTGGGTTCTAGGTGAAAATCTTACTCGTCACAAATCAAACAAAAATGTATCCAAGGTGTGTATTGTTGTTCATTTTCATCAAATAAACAAAATAAAACCCAGATTGTATCCTGAAATACAATAAATGATCATAAAAGATGCTTCAGAGAAAGTGTTAATGTTACTAAAAGAGCCCAAATTTCTAAAAATATTGCGAAAAAAAACAATCTTCTGTTTTAGAGTGAATGTTTGAGGTGTTTAGAAGGCATTTATTTCATTTTTAGAAAATTTAATTTTTCACATTTTTCCATGAAAAGTGCCAATACCCCCCCTTTGGGTTCTAGGTGAAAATCTAACTTGACACATATCAAACAAAAATGTTTCCATGGTGTGTATTGTTGTTCATTTTCATCAAATAAACAAAATAAAACACAGAATGTATCCTGAAAGACAATAAATGATCATAAAAGATGCTTCAGCCCTGGTGTTAATGTTACTAAAAGAGCCCAAATTTCTAAAACTATTGCGAAAAACAACAATCTTCTGTTTTAGAGTGAATGTTTGAGGTGTTTAGAAGGCATTTCAATCATTTTTAGAAAATTTAATTTTTCACATTTTTCCATGAAAAGTGCCAATACCCCCCCTTTGGGTTCTAGGTGAAAATCTCACTCGACACAAATCAAACAAAAATGTATCCAAGGTGTGTATTGTTGTTCATTTTCATCAAATAAACAAAATAAAACCCAGAATTAATCTTGAAAGACAAGAAATGAGCATAGAAGTTGCTTCAGCGAAAGTGTTAATGTTACTAAAAGAGCCCAAATTTCTAAAAATATTGCGAAAAACAACAATCTTCTGTTTTAGAGTGAATGTTTGAGGTGTTTAGAAGGCATTTTTTTCATTTTTAGAAAATTTAATTTTTCACATTTTTCCATGAAAAGTGCCAATACCCCCCCTTTGGGTTCTGGGTGAAAATCTCACTCGACACAAATCAAACAAAAATGTATCCAAGGTGTGTATTGTTGTTCATTTTCATCAAATAAAGAAAATAAAACCCAGAATGAATCCTGAAAGACAATAAAAGATCATAAAAGATGCTTCAGCCCAGGTGTAAATGTTACTAAAAGAGCCCAAATTTCTAAATTTATTGCGAAAAACAACAATCTTCTGTTTTAAAGTGAATGTTTGAGGTGTTTAGAAGGTATTTATTTCATTTTTAGGAAATTTAATTTTTCACATTTTTCCATGAAAAGTGCCAATACCCCCCCCTTTGGGTTCTAGGTGAAAATCTCAATCCACGCAAATCAATCAAAAATGTTTCCATGGTGTGTATTGTTGTTCATTTTCATCAAATAAACAAAATAAAACCCAGAATTAATCCTGAAAGACAAGAAATGAGCATAAAAGATGCTTCAGCGCAAGTGTTAATGTTACTAAAAGAGCCCAAATTTCTAAAAATATTGCGAAAAACAACAATCTTCTGTTTTAGAGTTAATGTTTGTGGTGTTTAGAAGGCATTTATTTCATTTTAGAAAATTTAATTTTTCACATTTTTCCATGAAAAGTGCCAATACCCCCCCCTTTGGTTTCTAGGTGAAAATCTCACTCGATACAAATCAATCAAAAATGTTTCCATGGTGTGTATTAATGTTTATTTGCATCAAATAAACAAATAAAACCCAGAATTAATCCTGAAAGACAAGAAATGAGCATAAAAGTTGCTTCAGCGCAGGTGTTAATGTTACTAAAAGAGCCCAAATTTCTAAAAATATTGCGAAAAACAACAATATTCGGTTTTAGAGTGAATGTTTGAGGTGTTTAGAAGGCATTTATTTCATTTTTAGAAAATTTAATTTTTCACATTTTTCCATGAAAAGTGCCAATACCCCCCCCTTTGGGTTCTAGGTGAAAATCTCACTCGTCACAAATCAAACAAAAATGTATCCTAGGTGTGTATTGTTGTTCATTTTCATCAAATACACAAAATAAAACCCAGAATGTATCCTGAAAGACAATAAATGATCATAAAAGATGCTTCAGCCCAGGTGTTAATGTTACTAAAAGAGCCCAAATTTCTAAAACTATTGCGAAAAACAACAATCTTCTGTTTTAGAGTGAATGTTTGAGGTGTTTAGAAGGCATTTATTTCATTTGTAGAAAATTTAATTTTTCACATTTTTCCATTAAAAGTGCCAATACCCCCCCTTTGGGTTCTAGGTGAAAATCTCACTTGACGCAAGTCAAACGAAAATGTTTCCATGGTGTGTATTGTTGTTCATTATCATCAAATAAACAAAATAAAACCCAGAATTAATCCTGAAAGACAAGAAATGAGCATAAAAGTTGCTTCAGCGCTAGTGGTAATGTTACTAAAAGAGCCCAAATTTCTAAAAATATTGAGAAAAACAACAATCTTCTGTTTTAGAGTGAATGTTTGAGGTGTTTAGAAGGCATTTTTTTCATTTTTAGAAAATTTAATTTTTCACATTTTTCCATGAAAAGTGCCAATACCCCCCCTTTGGGTTCTAGGTGAAAATCTCACTCGTTACAAATCAAACAAAAATGTATCCAAGGTGTGTATTGTTGTTCATTTTCATCAAATAAACAAAATAAAACCCAGAATGTATCCTGAAAGACAATAAATGATCATAAAAGATGCTTCAGCCCAGGTGTTAATGTTACTAAAAGAGCCGAAATTTCTTAAAATATTGCGAAAAACAACAATCTTCTGTTTTAGAGTGAATGTTTGAGGTGTTTAGAAGGCATTTATTTCATTTTTTGAAAATTTAATTTTTCACATTTTTCCATGAAAAGTGCCAATAACCCCCCCTTTGGTTTCTAGGTGAAAATCTCACTTGACGCAAATCAAACAAAAATGTTTCCATGGTGTTTACTGTTGTTCATTTTCATCAAATAAACAAAATAAAACCCAGAATGAATCCTGAAAGACAAGAAATGAGCATAAAAGTTGCTTCAGCGCAAGTGTTAATGTTACTAAAAGAGCCCAAATTTCTAAAAATATTGCGAAAAACAACAATCTTCTGTTTTAGAGTGAATGTTTGAGGTGTTTAGAAGGCATTTATTTCATTTTTAGAAAATTTAATTTTTCACATTTTTCCATGAAAAGTGCCAATAACCCCCCCTTTGGGTTCTAAGTGAAAATCTCACTCGACACAAATCAAACAAAAATGTTTCCATGGTGTGTATTGTTGTTCATTTTCATCAAATAAACAAAATAAAACCCAGAATTAATCTTGAAGGACAAGAAATGAGCATAAAAGTTGCTTCAGAGAAAGTGTTAATGTTACTAAAAGAGCACAAATTTCTAAAAATATTGCGAAAAACAACAATCTTCTGTTTTAGAGTGAATGTTTGAGGTGTTTAGAAGGCATTTATTTCATTTTTAGAAAATTTAATTTTTCACATTTTTCCATGAAAAGTGCCGATGCCCCCCCTTTGGGTTCTAGGTGAAAATCTCACTCGATACAAATCAAACAAAAATGTATCCAAGGTGTGTGTTGTTGTTCATTTTCATCAAATAAACTAAATAAAAACCCAGAATGTATCCTGAAAGACAATAAATGGTCATAAAAGATGCTTCAGCCCAGGTATTAATGTTACTAAAAGAGCCCAAATTTCTAAAAATATTGCGAAAAACAACAATCTTCTGTTTTAGAGTGAATGTTTGAGGTGTTTCGAAGGCATTTATTTAATTTTTAGAAAATTTAATTTTTCACATTTTTCCATGAAAAGTGCCAATACCCCCCCCTTTTTGTTCTAGTCGAAAATCTCCCTCGACACAAATCAAACAAATATGTATCCAAGGTGTGTATTGTTGTTCATTTTCATCAAATAAACAAAATAAAACCCAGAATGAATCCTGAAAGACAATAAAAGATCATAAAAGATGCTTCAGCCCAGGTGTAAATGCTACTAAAAGAGCCCAAATTTTTAAAAATATTGCGAAAAACAACAATCTTCTGTTTTAGAGTGAATGTTTGAGGTGTTTAGAAGGCATTTATTTCATTTTTAGAAAATTTAATTTTTCACATTTTTCCACGAAAAGTGCCAATGCCCTCCCCTTTGGGTTCTAGGTGAAAATCTCAGTCGACACAAATCAAACAAAAATGTATCCAAGGTGTGTATTGTTGTTCATTTTCATCAAATAAACAAAAAAAAAAACAGAATTAATCCTGAAAGACAAGAAATGAGCATAAAAGATGCTTCAGCGCAAGTGTTAATGTTACTAAAAGAGCCCAAATTTCTAAAAATATTGCGAAAAAACCACAATCTTCTGTTTTAGAGTGAATGTTTGAGGTGTTTATAAGATATTTATTTCATTTTTAGAAAATTTAATTTTTCACATTTTTCCATGAAAAGTGCCCATGGCCCCCCCCTTTTGGGTTCTAGGTGAAAATCTCAGTCGACACAAATCAAACAAAAATGTATCCAAGGTGTGTATTGTTGTTCATTTTCATCAAATAAACAAAATAAAACCCAGAATGTATCCTGAAAGACAATAAATGATCATAAAAGATGCTTCAGCCCAGGTGTTAATGTTACTAAAAGAGCCCAAATTTCTAAAAATATTGCGAAAAACAACAATCTTCTGTTTTAGAGTGAATGTTTGAGGTGTTTAGAAGGCATTTATTCCATTTTTAGAAAATTTAATTTTTCACATTTTTCCATGAAAAGTGCCGATGCCCCCCCTTTGGGTTCTAGGTGAAAATCTCACTCGATACAAATCAAACAAAAATGTATCCAAGGTGTGTGTTGTTGTTCATTTTCATCAAATAAACAAAATAAAACCCAGAATGTATCCTGAAAGACAATAAATGGTCATAAAAGATGCTTCAGCCCAGGTATTAATGTTACTAAAAGAGCCCAAATTTCTAAAAATATTGCGAAAAAACCACAATCTTCTGTTTTAGAGTGAATGTTTGAGGTGTTTATAAGGCATTTATTTCATTTTTAGAAAATTTAATTTTTCACATTTTTCCATGAAAAGTGCCAATACCCCCCCCCTTTTTGTTCTGGTCGAAAATCTCCCTTGACACAAATCAAACAAATATGTATCCAAGGTGTGTATTGTTGTTCATTTTCATCAAATAAACAAAATAAAACCCAGAATGAATCCTGAAAGACAATAAAAGATCATAAAAGATGCTTCAGCCCAGGTGTTAATGCTACTAAAAGAGCCCAAATTTTTAAAAATATTGCGAAAAACAACAATCTTCTGTTTTAGAGTGAATGTTTGAGGTGTTTAGAAGGCATTTATTTCATTTTTAGAAAATTTAATTTTTCACATTTTTCCATGAAAAGTGCCAATGCCCTCCCCTTTGGGTTCTAGGTGAAAATCTCAGTCGACACAAATCAAACAGAAATGTATCCAAGGTGTGTATTGTTGTTCATTTTCATCAAATAAACAAAAAAAACAGAATTAATCCTGAAAGACAAGAAATGAGCATAAAAGATGCTTCAGCGCAAGTGTTAATGTTACTAAAAGAGCCCAAATTTCTAAAAATATTGCGAAAAAACCACAATCTTCTGTTTTAGAGTGAATGTTTGAGGTGTTTATAAGATATTTATTTCATTTTTAGAAAATTTAATTTTTCACATTTTTCCATGAAAAGTGCCCATGGCCCCCCCTTTTGGGTTCTAGGTGAAAATCTCAGTCGACACAAATCAAACAAAAATGTATCCAAGGTGTGTATTGTTGTTCATTTTCATCAAAAAAACAAATTAAAACCCAGAATGTATCCTGAAAGACAATAAATGATCATAAAAGATGCTTCAGCCCAGGTGTTAATGTTACTAAAAGAGCCCAAATTTCTAAAAATATTGCGAAAAACAACAATCTTCTGTTTTAGAGTGAATGTTTGAGGTGTTTAGAAGGCATTTATTTCATTTTTAGAAAATTTAATTTTTCACATTTTTCCATGAAAAGTGCCAATGCCCTCCCCTTTGGGTTCTAGGTGAAAATCTCAGTCGACACAAATCAAACAAAAATGTATCCAAGGTGTGTATTTTTGTTCATTTTCATCAAATAAACAAAATAAAACAGAATTAATCCTGAAAGACAAGAAATGAGCATAAAAGATGCTTCAGCGCAAGTGTTAATGTTACTAAAAGAGCCCAAATTTCTAAAAATATTGCGAAAAAAACCACAATCTTCTGTTTTAGAGTGAATGTTTGAGGTGTTTATAAGGCATTTATTTCATTTTTAGAAAATTTAATTTTTCACATTTTTCCATGAAAAGTGCCAATGCCCCCCCCTTTGGGTTCTAGGTGAAAATCTCAGTCGACACAAATCAAACAAAAATGTATCCAAGGTGTGTATTGTTGTTCATTTTCATCAAATAAACAAAATAAAACCCAGAATGTATCCTGAAAGACAATAAATGATTATAAAAGATGCTTCAGCCCAGGTGTTAATGTTACTAAAAGAGCCCAAATTTCTAAAAATATTACGAAAAACAACAATCTTCTGTTTTAGAGTGAATGTTTGAGGTGTTTAGAAGGCATTTATTTCATTTTTAGAAAATTTAATTTTTCACATTTTTCCATGAAAAGTGCCAATACCCCCCCCTTTGGGTTCTAGGTGAAAATCTCACTCGACACAAATCAAACAAAAATGTATCCAAGGTGTGTATTGTTGTTCATTTTCATCAAATAAACAAAATAAAACCCAGAATGTATCCTGAAAGACAATAAATGGCCATAAAAGATGCTTCAGCCCAGGTGTTAATGTTACTAAAAGAGCCCAAATTTCTAAAAATATTGCGAAAAAACCACAATCTTCTGTTTTAGAGTGAATGTTTGAGGTGTTTATAAGGCATTTATTTCATTTTTAGAAAATTTAATTTTTCACATTTTTCCATGAAAAGTGCCAATACCCCCCCCTTTTTGTTCTGGTCGAAAATCTCCCTTGACACAAATCAAACAAATATGTATCCAAGGTGTGTATTGTTGTTCATTTTCATCAAATAAACAAAATAAAACCCTGAATGAATCCTGAAAGACAATAAAAGATCATAAAAGATGCTTCAGCCCAGGTGTTAATGCTACTAAAAGAGCCCAAATTTTTAAAAATATTGCGAAAAACAACAATCTTCTGTTTTAGAGTGAATGTTTGAGGTGTTTAGAAGGCATTTATTTCATTTTTAGAAAATTTAATTTTTCACATTTTTCCATGAAAAGTGCCAATGCCCTCCCCTTTGGGTTCTAGGTGAAAATCTCAGTCGACACAAATCAAACAAAAATGTATCCAAGGTGTGTATTTTTGTTCATTTTCATCAAATAAACAAAATAAAACAGAATTAATCCTGAAAGACAAGAAATGAGCATAAAAGATGCTTCAGCGCAAGTGTTAATGTTACTAAAAGAGCCCAAATTTCTAAAAATATTGCGAAAAAACCACAATCTTCTGTTTTAGAGTGAATGTTTGAGGTGTTTATAAGGCATTTATTTCATTTTTAGAAAATTTAATTTTTCACATTTTTCCATGAAAAGTGTTAATGCCCCCCCCTTTGGGTTCTAGGTGAAAATCTCAGTCGACACAAATCAAACAAAAATGTATCCAAGGTGTGTATTGTTGTTCATTTTCATCAAATAAACAAAATAAAACCCAGAATGTATCCTGAAAGACAATAAATGATCATAAAAGATGCTTCAGCCCAGGTGTTAATGTTACTAAAAGAGCCCAAATTTCTAAAAATATTGCGAAAAACAACAATCTTCTGTTTTAGAGTGAATGTTTGAGGTGTTTAGAAGGCATTTATTTCATTTTTAGAAAATTTAATTTTTCACATTTTTCCATGAAAAGTGCCAATACCCCCCCCTTTGGGTTCTAGGTGAAAATCTCAATCGACACAAATCAAACAAAAATGTATCTAAGGTGTGTATTGTTGTTCATTTTCATCAAATAAACAAAATAAAACCCAGAATGAATCCTGAAAGACAATAAAAGATCATAAAAGATGCTTCAGCCCAGGTGTTAATGTTACTAAAAGAGCCCAAATTTCTAAAAATATTGCGAAAAACAACAATCTTCTGTTTTTGAGTGAATGTTTGAGGTGTTTATAAGGCATTTATTTCATTTTTAGAAACTTTAATTTTTCACATTTTTCCATGAAAAGTGCCAATGCCCCCCCCCCCTTTGTGTTCAAGGTGAAAATCTCAGTCGACACAAATCAAACAAAAATGAATCCAAGGTGTGTATTGCTGTTCATTATCATCAAATAAACAAAATAAAACCCAGAATGTATCCGGAAAGACAATAAATGATCATAAAAGATGCTTCAGCCCAGGTGTTAATGTTACTAAAAGAGCCAAAATTTCTAAAAATATTGCGAAAAACAACAATCTTCTGTTTTAGAGTGAATGTTTGAGGTGTTTAGAAGGCATTTCAATCATTTTTAGAAAATTTAATTTTTCACATTTTTCCATGAAAAGTGCCAATACCCCCCGCTTTGGGTTCTAGGTGAAAATCTCACTCGACACAAATCAAACAAAAATGTATCCAAGGTGTGTATTGTTGTTCATTTTCATCAAATAAACAAAATAAAACCCAGAATGTATCCTGAAAGACAATAAATGGCCATAAAAGATGCTTCAGCCCAGGTGTTAATGTTACTAAAAGAGCCCAAATTTCTAAAAATATTGCGAAAAACAACAATCTTCTGTTTTAGAGTGAATGTTTGAGGTGTTTAGAAGGCATTTATTTCATTTTTAGAAAATTTAATTTTTCACATTTTTCCATGAAAAGTGCCAATACCCCCCCCTTTGGGTTCTAGGTGAAATCTCAATCGACACAAATCAAACAAAAATGTATCTAAGGTGTATATTGTTGTTCATTTTCATCAAATAAACAAAATAAAACCCAGAATGAATCCTGAAAGACAATAAAAGATCATAAAAGATGCTTCAGCCCAGGTGTTAATGTTACTAAAAGAGCCCAAATTTCTAAAAATATTGCGAAAAACAACAATCTTCTGTTTTTGAGTGAATGTTTGAGGTGTTTATAAGGCATTTATTTCATTTTTAGAAACTTTAATTTTTCACATTTTTCCATGAAAAGTGCCAATGCCCCCCCCCCCCTTTGTGTTCAAGGTGAAAATCTCAGTCGACACAAATCAAACAAAAATGAATCCAAGGTGTGTATTGCTGTTCATTTTCATCAAATAAACAAAATAAAACCCAGAATGTATCCGGAAAGACAATAAATGATCATAAAAGATGCTTCAGCCCAGGTGTTAATGTTACTAAAAGAGCCAAAATTTCTAAAAATATTGCGAAAAAACAACAATCTTCTGTTTTAGAGTGAATGTTTGAGGTGTTTAGAAGGCATTTCAATCATTTTTAGAAAATTTAATTTTTCACATTTTTCCATGAAAAGTGCCAATACCCCCCGCTTTGGGTTCTAGGTGAAAATCTCACTCGACACAAATCAAACAAAAATGTATCCAAGGTGTGTATTGTTGTTCATTTTCATCAAATAAACAAAATAAAACACAGAATGTATCCTGAAAGACAATAAATGATCATAAAAGATGCTTCAGCCCAGGTGTTAATGTTACTAAAAGAGCCCAAATTTCTAAAAATATTGCGAAAAACAACAATCTTCTGTTTTAGAGTGAATGTTTGAGGTGTTTAGAAGGCATTTATTTTATTTTTAGAAAATTTAATTTGTCACATTTTTCCATGAAAAGTGCCAATACCCCCCCCTTTGGGTTCTAGGTGAAAATCTCAGTCGACACTAATCAAACAAAAATGTATCCAAGGTGTGTATTGTTGTTCATTTTCATCAAATAAACAAAATAAAACAGAATTAATCCTGAAAGACAAGAAAATGAGCATAAAAGATGCTTCAGCGCAAGTGTTAATGTTACTAAAAGAGCCCAAATTTCTAAAAATATTGCGAAAAAACCACAATCTTCTGTTTTAGAGTGAATGTTTGAGTTGTTTAGAAGGCATTTATTTCATTTTTAGAAAATTTAATTTTTCACATTTTTCCATGAAAAGTGCCAATACCCCCCCCTTTGGGTTCTAGGTGAAAATCTCACTTGACGCAAATCAAAAAAAAATGTTTCATTGGTGTGTATTGTTGTACATTTTCATCAAATAAACAAAATAAAACCCAGAATTAATCTTGAAAGACAAGAAATGAGCATAGAAGTTGCTTCAGCGAAAGTGTTAATGTTACTAAAAGAGCCCAAATTTCTAACAATATTGCGAAAATCTTCTGTTTTAGAGTGAATATTTGAGGTGTTTAGAAGGCATTTATTTCATTTTTAGAAAATTTAATTTTTCACATTTTTCCATGAAAAGTGCCAATAACCCCCCCTTTGGGTTCTAAGTGAAAATCTGACTCGTCACAAATCAAACAAAAATGTTTCAATGGTGTTTATTGTTGTTCATTTTCATCAAATACACAAAATAAAACCCAGAATTAATCTTGAAAGACAAGAAATGAGCATAGAATTTGCTTCAGCGAAAGTGTTAATGTTACTAAAAGAGCCCAAATTTCTAAAAATATTGCGAAAAACAACAATCTTCTGTTTTAGAGTGAATGTTTGAGGTGTTTAGAAGGCATTTATTTCATTTTTAGAAAATTTAATTTTTCACATTTTTCCATGAAAAGTGCCAATACCCCCCCCCTTTGGGTTCTAGGTGAAAATCTCAATCGACACAAATCAAACAAAAATGTATCCAAGGTGTGTATTGTTGTTCATTTTCATCAAATAAACAAAATAAAACCCAGAATGTATCCTGAAATACAATAAATGATCATAAAAGATGCTTCAGAGAAAGTGTTAATGTTACTAAAAGAGCCCAAATTTCTAAAAATATTGCGAAAAACAACAATCTTCTGTTTTAGAGTGAATGTTTGAGGTGTTTATAAGATATTTATTTCATTTTTAGAAAATTTAATTTTTCACATTTTTCCATGAAAAGTGCCCATGGCCCCCCCTTTTGGGTTCTAGGTGAAAATCTCAGTCGACACAAATCAAACAAAATCAAACAAAAATGTATCCAAGGTGTGTATTGTTGTTCATTTTCATCAAATAAACAAAATAAAACCCAGAATGTATCCTGAAAGACAATAAATGATCATAAAAGATGCTTCAGCCCAGGTGTTAATGTTACTAAAAGAGCCCAAATTTCTAAAAATATTGCGAAAAACAACAATCTTCTGTTTTAGAGTGAATGTTTGAGGTGTTTAGAAGGCATTTATTTCATTTTTAGAAAATTTAATTTTTCACATTTTTCCATGAAAAGTGCCAATGCCCTCCCCTTTGGGTTCTAGGTGAAAATCTTAGTCGACACAAATCAAACAAAAATGTATCCAAGGTGTGTATTTTTGTTCATTTTCATCAAATAAACAAAATAAAACAGAATTAATCCTGAAAGACAAGAAATGAGCATAAAAGATGCTTCAGCGCAAGTGTTAATGTTACTAAAAGAGCCCAAATTTCTAAAAATATTGCGAAAAAACCACAATCTTCTGTTTTAGAGTGAATGTTTGAGGTGTTTATAAGGCATTTATTTCATTTTTAGAAAATTTAATTTTTCACATTTTTCCATGAAAAGTGCCAATGCCCCCCCCTTTGGGTTCTAGGTGAAAATCTCAGTCGACACAAATCAAACAAAAATGTATCCAAGGTGTGTATTGTTGTTCATTTTCATCAAATAAACAAAATAAAACCCAGAATGTATCCTGAAAGACAATAAATGATTATAAAAGATGCTTCAGCCCAGGTGTTAATGTTACTAAAAGAGCCCAAATTTCTAAAAATATTACGAAAAACAACAATCTTCTGTTTTAGAGTGAATGTTTGAGGTGTTTAGAAGGCATTTATTTCATTTTTAGAAAATTTAATTTTCACATTTTTCCATGAAAAGTGCCAATGCCCTCCCCTTTGGGTTCTAGGTGAAAATCTTAGTCGACACAAATCAAACAAAAATGTATCCAAGGTGTGTATTTTTGTTCATTTTCATCAAATAAACAAAATAAAACAGAATTAATCCTGAAAGACAAGAAATGAGCATAAAAGATGCTTCAGCGCAAGTGTTAATGTTACTAAAAGAGCCCAAATTTCTAAAAATATTGCGAAAAAACCACAATCTTCTGTTTTAGAGTGAATGTTTGAG
The DNA here is from genome assembly GCF_022747635.1 of Hetaerina americana. Classification (NCBI taxonomy): domain Eukaryota; kingdom Metazoa; phylum Arthropoda; class Insecta; order Odonata; family Calopterygidae; genus Hetaerina; species Hetaerina americana. Next base: position 89,007 of record NW_027287085.1, read on the forward strand.
GTGTTTATAAGGCATTTATTTCATTTTTAGAAAATTTAATTTTTCACATTTTTCCATGAAAAGTGCCAATGCCCCCCCCCTTTGGGTTCTAGGTGAAAATCTCAGTCGACACAAATCAAACAAAAATGTATCCAAGGTGTGTATTGTTGTTCATTTTCATCAAATAAACAAAATAAAACCCAGAATGTATCCTGAAAGACAATAAATGATTATAAAAGATGCTTCAGCCCAGGTGTTAATGTTACTAAAAGAGCCCAAATTTCTAAAAATATTACGAAAAACAACAATCTTCTGTTTTAGAGTGAATGTTTGAGGTGTTTAGAAGGCATTTATTTCATTTTTAGAAAATTTAATTTTTCACATTTTTCCATGAAAAGTGCCAATACCCCCCCCCTTTGGGTTCTAGGTGAAAATCTCACTCGACACAAATCAAACAAAAATGTATCCAAGGTGTGTATTGTTGTTCATTTTCATCAAATAAACAAAATAAAACCCAGAATGTATCCTGAAAGACAATAAATGGCCATAAAAGATGCTTCAGCCCAGGTGTTAATGTTACTAAAAGAGCCCAAATTTCTAAAAATATTGCGAAAAACAACAATCTTCTGTTTTAGAGTGAATGTTTGAGGTGTTTAGAAGGCATTTATTTCATTTTTAGAAAATTTAATTTTTCACATTTTTCCATGAAAAGTGCCAATACCCCCCCCTTTGGGTTCTAGGTGAAAATCTCAATCGACACAAATCAAACAAAAATGTATCTAAGGTGTGTATTGTTGTTCATTTTCATCAAATAAACAAAATAAAACCCAGAATGAATCCTGAAAAACAATAAAAGATCATAAAGATGCTTCAGCCCAGGTGTTAATGTTACTAAAAGAGCCCAAATTTCTAAAAATATTGCGAAAAACAACAATCTTCTGTTTTTGAGTGAATGTTTGAGGTTTTATAAGGCATTTATTTCATTTTTAGAAACTTTAATTTTTACATTTTTCCATGAAAAGTGCCAATGCCCCCCCCCCCTTTGTGTTCAAGGTGAAAATCTCAGTCGACACAAATCAAACAAAAATGAATCCAAGGTGTGTATTGCTGTTCATTTTCATCAAATAAACAAAATAAAACCCAGAATGTATCCGGAAAGACAATAAATGATCATAAAAGATGCTTCAGCCCAGGTGTTAATGTTACTAAAAGAGCCAAAATTTCTAAAAATATTGCGAAAAACAACAATCTTCTGTTTTAGAGTGAATGTTTGAGGTGTTTAGAAGGCATTTCAATCATTTTTAGAAAATTTAATTTTTCCCATTTTTCCATGAAAAGTGCCAATACCCCCCGCTTTGGGTTCTAGGTGAAAATCTCACTCGACACAAATCAAACAAAAATGTATCCAAGGTGTGTATTGTTGTTCATTTTCATCAAATAAACAAAATAAAACACAGAATGTATCCTGAAAGACAATAAATGATCATTAAAGATGCTTCAGCCCAGGTGTTAATGTTACTAAAAGAGCCCAAATTTCTAAAATATTGCGAAAAACAACAATCTTCTGTTTTAGAGTGAATGTTTGAGGTGTTTAGAAGGCATTTATTTCATTTTTAGAAAATTTAATTTGTCACATTTTTCCATGAAAAGTGCCAATACCCCCCCCTTAGGGTTCTAAGTGAAAATCTCAGTCGACACAAATCAAACAAAAATGTATCCAAGGTGTGTATTGTTGTTCATTTTCATCAAATAAACAAAATAAAACACAGAATTAATCCTGAAAGACAAGAAATGAGCATAAAAGTTGCTTCAGCGCAAGTGTTTATGTTACTAAAAGAGCCCAAATTTCTAAAAATATTGCGAAAAACAACAATCTTCTGTTTAAGAGTGAATGTTTGAGGTGTTTAGAAGGCATTTATTTCATTTTTAGAAAATTTAATTTTTCACATTTTTCCATGAAAAGTGCCAATACCCCCCCCCTTTGGGTTCTAGGTGAAAATCTCACTTGACACAAATCAAACAAAAATGTATCCAAGGTGTGTATTGTTGTTCATTTTCATCAAATAAACAAAATAAAGCCCAGAATGTATCCTGAAAGACAATAAATGATCATAAAAGATGCTTCAGCCCAGGTGTTAATGTTACTTCAAGAGCCCAAATTTCTAAAAATATTGCGAAAAACAACAATCTTCTGTTTTAGAGTGAATGTTTGAGGTGTTTAGAAGGCATTTATTTCATTTTTAGAAAATTTAATTTTTCACATTTTCCATGAAAAGTGCCAATACCCCTCCCTTTGGGTTCTAGGTGAAAATCTCACTCGACACAAATCAAACAAAAATGTTTCATTGGTGTGTATTGTTGTACATTTTCATCAAATAAACAAAATAAAACCCAGAATGTATCCTGAAATACAATAAATGATCATAAAAGATGCTTCAGAGAAAGAGTTAATGTTACTAAAAGAGCCCAAATTTCTAAAAATATTGCGAAAAACAACAATCTTCTGTTTTAGAGTGAATGTTTGAGGTGTTTATAAGGCATTTATTTCATTTTTAGAAAATTTAATTTTTCACATTTTTCCATGAAAAGTGCCGATACCCCCCCTTTGGGTTCTAGGTGAAAATCTCACTCGTCACAAATCAAACAAAAATGTATCCAAGGTGTGTATTGTTGTTCATTTTCATCAAATAAACAAAATAAAACCCAGAATGAATCCTGAAAGACAATAAAAGATCATAAAAGATGCTTCAGCCCAAGTGTAAATGTTACTAAAAGAGCCCAAATTTCTAAAAATATTGCGAAAAACAACAATCTTCTGTTTTAGAGTGAATGTTTGAGGTGTTTAGAAGGCATTTATTTCATTTTTAGAAATTTAATTTTTCACATTTTTCCATGAAAAGTGCCAATACCCCCCCCTTTGGGTTCTAGGTGAAAATCTCACTTGACGCAAATCAAACAAAAATGTTTCCATGGTGTGTATAGTTGTTCATTTTCATCAAATAAACAAAATAAAACCCAGAATTAATCCTGAAAGACAAGAAATGGCATAAAAATTGCTTCAGCGCAAGTGTTAATGTTACTAAAAGAGCCCAAATTTCTAAAAATATTGCGAAAAACAACAATCTTCTGTTTTAGAGTGAATGTTTGAGGTGTTTAGAAGGCATTTATTTCATTTTTAGAAAATTTAATTTTTCACATTTTTCCATGAAAAGTGCCAATACCCCCCCTTTGGGTTCTAGGTGAAAATCTCACTCGTTACAAATCAAACAAAAATGTATCCAAGGTGTGTATTGTTGTTCATTTTCATCAAATAAACAAAATAAAACCCAGAATGAATCCTGAAAGACAATAAAAGATCATAAAAGATGCTTCAGCCCAGGTGTTAATGTTACTAAAAGAGCCCAAATTTCTAAAAATATTGCGAAAAACAACAATCTTCTATTTTAGAGTGAATGTTTGAGGTGTTTAGAAGGCATTTCATTCATTTTTAGAAAATTTAATTTTTCACATTTTTCCATGAAAAGTGCCAATACCCCCCCCTTTGGGTTCTTGGTGAAAATCTCACTCGACACAAATCAAATAAAAATGTTTCCATGGTGTGTATTGTTGTTCATTTTCATCAAATAAACAAAATAAAACCCAGAATTAACCTTGAAAGACAAGAAATGAGCATAAAAGTTGCTTCAGCAAGTGTTAATGTTACTAAAAGAGCCCAAATTTCTAAAAATATTGCGAAAAACAACAATCCTCTGTTTTAGAGTGAATGTTTGAGGTGTTTAGAAGGCATTTATTTCATTTTTAGAAAATTTAATTTTTCACATTTTTCCATGAAAAGTGCCAATACCCCCCCCTTTGGGTTCTAGGTGAAAATCTCACTCGACACAAATCAAACAAAAATGTATCCAAGGTGTGTATTGTTGTTCATTTTCATCAAATAAACAAAATAAAACCCAGAATGTATCCTGAAAGACAATAAATGATCATAAAAGATGCTTCAGCCCAGGTGTTAATGTTACTAAAAGAGCCCAAATTTCTAAAAATATTGCGAAAAACAACAATCTTCTGAAGGAGATAGCTTCAGGCGTCACTTTGTGGAAACGATACATATTGCAAAGGAAACACTTGGTTTTTCCACATAAAATATTTATTCACGACCTAGGTTTCGACGCTCAGCGTCATCTTCAGGTGAAATGCATCGTGAAATGCATCCTGGTTTCCTTTGACGTGGTGAATCTTTTTCCCAGTGTTCCTTTGAAAGAAGCCGTTCAGCTCGCCGAAGACCTCCTCAGACAGAAGGCGGTTCCGTTCCCCATTATAAGTGAAGTGTGCTCAGGTCTAAAAACATGTGTTGCGCAAAATTTTTTTAAATTCAACGGGAGAATATATAAACAACCAAAAGGGCTGGCGATGGGGTCACCCCTATCTCCATTATTAGCCGATATCTTTATGTGTCAGGTGGAAAGAGACATTTTTGCTCACCACAACTCCTTAGTGAATAACGTCTACCGCTGGTTCCGTTATGTCGACGACGTATTTTGTATATGGTCAGGATCGGAGAGACAACTTGACAATTTTTAATGTTCATTAACTCAATCAACAAATCCATTAAATTCACTTTAGAAAAGGAGAGCAATGGCTCTCTTAATTTTCTAGACTTAGTAGTAACTAGAGTCAATCAGAAATTGGAATTTGCAATCTACAGAAAAAAATCTTACACAGATCAAGTAATCCATGCCACATCCAGGCACCACTTTTCTCAAAAACTGTCTTCTTTTCATGCAATGATTAATAGAGTAATTAACGTGCCCATGTCTTCGCGCAATATTGCGAAAGAACTGACTATTATTAAACAGATAGCGCACAGCAATGGTTACACGCCCCAATTAATTGACAGTTTATACCAGTGTAAAAGAAAAAAACTAAGCACGCTGTTAATATATGGTTTCAATCATAATGTTTTTTCAGAAGCCAAGTGGCGCAGGCTTCCCTTCCTAGGACAGTTGTCTCTCTCGGTCGCTAAAGTGTTACCAAAAAAACGGATAAAGCCAGCCTTTTACAATAGACGCAACTTGCGAAACATCCTCGCAAATAACAAAGACGAAATCCCAATATCGGAAAGGAGCGGAGTGTACAAGCTAACCTGTGAATGCTCCGCCGTCTATGTAGGCCAGACGGGAAGGAAGTTCCGTGAACGTGTGAAGGAGCACCAGGCCTGCCTGAAGAACGGTAATGGAAAATCTCAATTTGCCAAGCATTTGATTGACCAGAACCATAAGAGTGATTTCAGCGTGGAGTTTCTCCATTTCGAAAGAAAAGGCCCCCGGTTGGACATTTTGGAAAATATGGAGATATTGGAAAGAGCAAATTCTTCCTGTAATATAGTGAACGACGTGCTATGTAACTCCCGGTCACCCCTCCTCAACCTTAAACTCCCAAACTCTTTGTCCTATCTCCACTAACCCCAAGGCGGACCCCCGCCAGGCAACCCTTTCCCTACCATGCTTCCTTAACCTCCCCCCCCTCCCCCCCCGGAGACTAACCTTGACTCCTCCTTCTCAGTAATACCCCAATCCCGCTCCTTTCCCTCCCCCACCATCTCCTCTTCCTTTCTTACATCCATACACACCCCCCCCTCCCCATTCCTTCTGTTATATAATATAGTGAACGACGTGCTATGTAACTCCCGGTCACCCCTCCTCAACCTTAAACTCCCAAACTCTTTGTCCTATCTCCACTAACCCCAAGGCGGACCCCCGCCAGGCAACCCTTTCCCTACCATGCTTCCTTAACCTCCCCCCCCCTCCCCCCCCGGAGACTAACCTTCCTTGACTCCTCCTTCTCAGTAATACCCCAATCCCGCTCCTTTCCCTCCCCCGTCATCGCCTCTTCCTTTCTTACATCCATACACACCCCCCCACCTCCCCATTCCTTCTGTTATATAAAGAAAGATTTTGGCCTGTATTTCACCTGAAGATGACGCTGAGCGTCGAAACCTAGGTCGTGAATAAATATTTTATGTGGAAAAACCAAGTGTTTCCTTTGCAACAATCTTCTGTTTTAGAGTGAATGTTTGAGGTGTTTAGAAGGCATTTATTTCATTTTTAGAAAAATTAATTTTTCACATTTTTCCATGAAAAGTGCCAATACCCCCCCCTTTGGGTTCTAGGTGAAAATCTCACTTGACGCAATCAAACAAAAATGTTTCCATGGTGTGTATTGTTGTTCATTTTCATCAAATAAACAAAATAAAACCCAGAATTAATCCTGAAAAACAAGAAATGAGCATAAAAGTTGCTTCAGCGAAAGTGTTAATGTTACTAAAAGAGCCCAAATTTCTAAAAATATTGCGAAAAACAACAATCTTCTCTTTTAGAGTGAATGTTTGAGGTGTTTAGAAGGCATTTATTTCATTTTTAAAAAATTTAATTTTTCACATTTTTCCATGAAAAGTGCCAATCCCCCTCCTTTGGGTTCAAGGTGAAAATCTCACTCGACACAAATCAAACAAAAATGTATCCAAGGTGTGTATTGTTGTTCATTTTCATCAAATAAACAAAATAAAACCCAGAATTAATCTTGAAAGACAAGAAATGAGCATAAAAGTTGCTTCAGAGAAAGTGTTAATGTTACTAAAAGAGCCCAAATTTCTAAAAATATTGCGAATAACAACAATCTTCTGTTTTAGAGTGAATGTTTGAAATGTTTAGAAGGCATTTATTTCATTTTAAGCAAATTTAATTTTTCACATTTTTCCATGAAAAGTGCCAATAACCCCCCCTTTGGGTTCTAGGTGAAAATCTCACTCGACACAAATCAAACAAAAATGTTTCCATGGTGTGTATTGTTGTTCATTTTCATCAAATAAACAAAATAAAACCCAGAATTAATCTTGAAAGACAAGAAATGAGCATAAAAGTTGCTTCAGAGAAAGTGTTAATGTTACTAAAAGAGCCTAAATTTCTAAAAATATTGCGAAAAACAACAATCTTCTGTTTTAGAGTGAATGTTTGAGGTGTTTAGAAGGCATTTATTTCATTTTTAGAAAATTTAATTTTTTACATTTTTCCATGAAAAGTGCCAATACCCCCCCCTTTGGGTTCTAGGTGAAAATCTCATTCGTCACAAATCAAACAAAAATGTATCCAAGGTGTGTATTGTTGTTCATTTTCATCAAATAAACAAAATAAAACCCAGAATGAATCCTGAAAGACAATAAAAGATCATAAAAGATGCTTCAGCCCAGTTGTTAATGTTACTATAAGAGCCCAAATTTCTAAAAATATTGCGAAAAACAACAATCTTCTGTTTTAGAGTGAATGTTTGAGGTGTTTAGAAGGCATTTATTTCATTTTTTGAAAATTTAATTTTTCACATTTTTCCATGAAAAGTGCCAATACCCCCCCCCTTTGGGTTCTAGGTGAAAATCTCACTCGACACAAATCAAACAAAAATGTATCCAAGGTGTGTATTATTGTTCATTTTCATCAAATAAACAAAATAAAACCCAGAATGTATCCTGAAAGACAATAAATGATCATAAAAGATGCTTCAGCCCAGGTGTTAATGTTACTAAAAGAGCCCAAATTTCTAAAACTATTGCGAAAAACAACAATCTTCTGTTTTAGAGTGAATGCTTGAGGTGTTTAGAAGGCATTTATTTCATTTTTAGAAAATTTAATTTTTCACATTTTTCCATGAAAAGTGCCAATACCCCCCCCCTTTGGGTTCTAGGTGAAAATCTCACTTGACGCAAATCAAACAAAAATGTTTCATTGGTGTGTATTGTTGTACATTTTCATCAAATAAACAAAATAAAACCCAGAATGTATCCTGAAATACAATAAATGATCATAAAAGATGCTTCAGAGAAAGTGTTAATGTTACTAAAAGAGCCCAAATTTCTAAAAATATTGCGAAAAACAACAATCTTCTGTTTTAGAGTGATTGTTTGAGGTGTTTAGAAGGCATTTATTTCATTTTTAGAAAATTTAATTTTTCACATTTTTCCATGAAAAGTGCCAATACCCCTTTTGGTTCTAGGTGAAAATCTCACTCGTCACAAATCAAACAAAAATGTATCCAAGGTGTGTATTGTTGTTCATTTTCATCAAATAAACAAAATAAAACCCAGAATGAATCCTGAAAGACAATAAAAGATCATAAAAGATGATTCAGCCCAGGTGTTAATGTTACTATAACAGCCCAAATTTCTAAAAATATTGCGAAAAACAACAATCTTCTGTTTTAGAGTGAATGTTTGAGGTGTTTAGAAGGCTTTTATTTCATTTTTAGAAAATTTAATTTTTCACATTTTTCCATGAAAAGTGCCAATACCCCCCCCTTTGGGTTCTAGGTGAAAATCTCACTCGACACAAATCAAACAAAAATGTATCCAAGGTGTGTATTGTTGTTCATTTTCATCAAATAAACAAAATAAAACCCAGAATGAATCCTGAAAGACAATAAAAGATCATAAAAGATGCTTCAGCCCAAGTGTTAATGTTACTAAAAGAGCCCAAATTTCTAAAAATATTGCGAAAAACAACAATCTTCTGTTTTAGAGTGAATGCTTGAGGTGTTTAGAAGGCATTTATTTCATTTTTAGAAAATTTAATTTTTCACATTTTTCCATGAAAAGTGCCAATACACCCCCCTTTGGGTTCTAGGTGAAAATCTCACTTGACGCAAATCAAACAAAAATGTTTCATTGGTATGTATTGTTGTACATTTTCATCAAATAAACAAAATAAAACCCAGAATGTATCCTGAAATACAATAAATGATCATAAAAGATGCTCCAGAGAAAGTGTTAATGTTACTAAAAGAGCCCAAATTTCTAAAAATATTGCGAAAAACAACAATCTTCTGTTTTAGAGTGATTGTTTGAGGTGTTTAGAAGGCATTTATTTCATTTTTAGAAAATTTAATTTTTCACATTTTTCCATGAAAAGTGCCAATACCCCCCCCTTTGGGTTCTAGGTGAAAATCTCACTCGTCACAAATCAAACAAAAATGTATCCAAGGTGTGTATTGTTGTTCATTTTCATCAAATAAACAAAATAAAACCCAGAATGAATCCTGAAAGACAATAAAAGATCATAAAAGATGATTCAGCCCAGGTGTTAATGTTACTATAAGAGCCCAAATTTCTAAAAAATTGCGAAAAACAACAATCTTCTGTATTAGAGTGAATGTTTGGGGTGTTTAGAAGGCATTTCAATCATTTTTAGAAAATTTAATTTTTCACATTTTTCCATGAAAAGTGCCAATACCCCCCCCTTTGGGTTCTAGGTGAAAATCTCACTCGTCACAAATCAAACAAAAATGTATCCAAGGTGTGTACTGTTGTTCATTTTCATCAAATAAACAAAATAAAACCCAGAATGAATCCTGAAAGACAATAAAAGATCATAAAAGATGATTCAGCCCAGGTGTAAATGCTACTAAAAGAGCCCAAATTTTTAAAAATATTGCGAAAAACAACAATCTTCTGTTTTAGAGTGAATGTTTGAGGTGTTTAGAAGGCATTTATTTCATTTTTAGAAAATTTAATTTTTCACATTTTTCCATGAAAAGTGCCAATGCCCTCCCCTTTGGGTTCTAGGTGAAAATCTCAGTCGACACAAATCAAACAAAAATGTATCCAAGGTGTGTATTGTTGTTCATTTTCATCAAATAAACAAAATAAAACAGAATTAATCCTGAAAGACAAGAAATGAGCATAAAAGATGCTTCAGCGCAAGTGTTAATGTTACTAAAAGAGCCCAAATTTCTAAAAATATTGCGAAAAAACCACAATCTTCTGTTTTAGAGTGAATGTTTGAGGTGTTTATAAGGCATTTATTTCATTTTTAGAAAATTTAATTTTTCACATTTTTCCATGAAAAGTGCCAATGCCCCCCCTTTGGGTTCTAGGTGAAAATCTCAGTCGACACAAATCAAACAAAAATGTATCCAAGGTGTGTATTGTTGTTCATTTTCATCAAATAAACAAAATAAAACCCAGAATGTATCCTGAAAGACAATAAATGATCATAAAAAATGCTTCAGCCCAGGTGTTAATGTTACTAAAAGAGCCCAAATTTCTAAAAATATGTGCGAAAAACAACAATCTTCTGTTTTAGAGTGAATGTTTGAGGTGTTTAGAAGGCATTTATTTCATTTTTAGAAAATTTAATTTTTCACATTTTTCCATGAAAAGTGCCAATGCCCTCCCCTTTGGGTTCTAGGTGAAAATCTCAGTCGACACAAATCAAACAAAAATGTATCCAAGGTGTGTATTGTTGTTCATTTTCATCAAATAAACAAAATAAAACAGAATTAATCCTGAAAGACAAGAAATGAGCATAAAAGATGCTTCAGCGCAAGTGTTAATGTTACTAAAAGAGCCCAAATTTCTAAAAATATTGCGAAAAAACCACAATCTTCTGTTTTAGAGTGAATGTTTGAGGTGTTTATAAGGCATTTATTTCATTTTTAGGAAAATTAATTTTTCACATTTTTCCATGAAAAGTGCCAATGCCCCCCCCTTTGGGTTCTAGGTGAAAATCTCAGTCGACACAAATCAAACAAAAATGTATCCAAGGTGTGTATTGTTGTTCATTTTCATCAAATTAACAAAATAAAACCCAGAATGTATCCTGAAAGACAATAAATGATCATAAAAGATGCTTCAGCCCAGGTGTTAATGTTACTAAAAGAGCCCAAATTTCTAAAAATATTGCGAAAAACAACAATCTTCTGTTTTAGAGTGAATGTTTGAGGTGTTTAGAAGGCATTTATTTCATTTTTAGAAAATTTAATTTTTCACATTTTTCCATGAAAAGTGCCAATACCCCCCCCTTTGGGTTCTAGGTGAAAATCTCAGTCGACACAAATCAAACAAAAATGTATCCAAGGTGTGTATTGTTGTTCATTTTCATCAAATAAACAAAATAAAACAGAATTAATCCTGAAAGACAAGAAATGAGCATAAAAGATGCTTCAGCGCAAGTGTTAATGTTACTAAAAGAGCCCAAATTTCTAAAAATATTGCGAAAAAAACCACAATCTTCTGTTTTAGAGTGAATGTTTGAGGTGTTTATAAGGCATTTATTTCATTTTTAGAAAATTTAATTTTTCACATTTTTCCATGAAAAGTGCCAATACCCCCCCCTTTGGGTTCTAGGTGAAAATCTCACTCGACACAAATCAAATAAAAATGTTTCCATGGTGTGTATTGTTGTTCATTTTCATCAAATAAACAAAATAAAACCCAGAATTAACCTTGAAAGACAAGAAATGAGCATAAAAGTTGCTTCAGCGAAAGTGTTAATGTTACTAAAAGAGCCCAAATTTCTAAAAATATTGCGAAAAACAACAATCCTCTGTTTTAGAGTGAATGTTTGAGGTGTTTAGAAGGCATTTATTTCATTTTTAGAAAATTTAATTTTTCACATTTTTCCATGAAAAGTGCCAATACCCCCCCCTTTGGGTTCTAGGTGAAAATCTCACTCGACACAAATCAAACAAAAATGTATCCAAGGTGTGTATTGTTGTTCATTTTCATCAAATAAACAAAATAAAACCCAGAATGTATCCTGAAAGACAATAAATGATCATAAAAGATGCTTCAGCCCAGGTGTTAATGTTACTAAAAGAGCCCAAATTTCTAAAAATATTGCGAAAAACAACAATCTTCTGAAGGAGATAGCTTCAGGCGTCACTTTGTGGAAACGATACATATTGCAAAGGAAACACTTGGTTTTTCCACATAAAATATTTATTCACGACCTAGGTTTCGACGCTCAGCGTCATCTTCAGGTGAAATGCATCGTGAAATGCATCCTGGTTTCCTTTGACGTGGTGAATCTTTTTCCCAGTGTTCCTGTGAAAGAAGCCGTTCAGCTCGCCGAAGACCTCCTCAGACAGAAGGCGGTTCCGTTCCCCATTATAAGTGAAGTGTGCTCAGGTCTAAAAACATGTGTTGCGCAAAATTTTTTTAAATTCAATGGGAGAATATATAAACAACCAAAAGGGCTGGCGATGGGGTCACCCCTATCTCCATTATTAGCCGATATCTTTATGTGTCAGGTGGAAAGAGACATTTTTGCTCACCACAACTCCTTAGTGAATAACGTCTACCGCTGGTTCCGTTATGTCGACGACGTATTTTGTATATGGTCAGGATCGGAGAGACAACTTGACAATTTTTTAATGTTCATTAACTCAATCAACAAATCCATTAAATTCACTTTAGAAAAGGAGAGCAATGGCTCTCTTAATTTTCTAGACTTAGTAGTAACTAGAGTCAATCAGAAATTGGAATTTGCAATCTACAGAAAAAAATCTTACACAGATCAAGTAATCCATGCCACATCCAGGCACCACTTTTCTCAAAAACTGTCTTCTTTTCATGCAATGATTAATAGAGTAATTAACGTGCCCATGTCTTCGCGCAATATTGCGAAAGAACTGACTATTATTAAACAGATAGCGCACAGCAATGGTTACACGCCCCAATTAATTGACAGTTTATACCAGTGTAAAAGAAAAAAACTAAGCACGCTGTTAATATATGGTTTCAATCATAATGTTTTTTCAGAAGCCAAGTGGCGCAGGCTTCCCTTCCTAGGACAGTTGTCTCTCTCGGTCGCTAAAGTGTTACCAAAAAAACGGATAAAGCCAGCCTTTTACAATAGACGCAACTTGCGAAACATCCTCGCAAATAACAAAGACGAAATCCCAATATCGGAAAGGAGCGGAGTGTACAAGCTAACCTGTGAATGCTCCGCCGTCTATGTAGGCCAGACGGGAAGGAAGTTCCGTGAACGTGTGAAGGAGCACCAGGCCTGCCTGAAGAACGGTAATGGAAAATCTCAATTTGCCAAGCATTTGATTGACCAGAACCATAAGAGTGATTTCAGCGTGGAGTTTCTCCATTTCGAAAGAAAAGGCCCCCGGTTGGACATTTTGGAAAATATGGAGATATTGGAAAGAGCAAATTCTTCCTGTAATATAGTGAACGACGTGCTATGTAACTCCCGGTCACCCCTCCTCAACCTTAAACTCCCAAACTCTTTGTCCTATCTCCACTAACCCCAAGGCGGACCCCCGCCAGGCAACCCTTTCCCTACCATGCTTCCTTAACCTCCCCCCCCTCCCCCCCCGGAGACTAACCTTGACTCCTCCTTCTCAGTAATACACCAATCCCGCTCCTTTCCCTCCCCCACCATCTCCTCTTCCTTTCTTACATCCATACACACCCCCCCCTCCCCATTCCTTCTGTTATATAATATAGTGAACGACGTGCTATGTAACTCCCGGTCACCCCTCCTCAACCTTAAACTCCCAAACTCTTTGTCCTATCTCCACTAACCCCAAGGCGGACCCCCGCCAGGCAACCCTTTCCCTACCATGCTTCCTTAACCTCCCCCCCCCTCCCCCCCCGGAGACTAACCTTCCTTGACTCCTCCTTCTCAGTAATACCCCAATCCCGCTCCTTTCCCTCCCCCACCATCGCCTCTTCCTTTCTTACATCCATACACACCCCCCCACCTTCCCATTCCTTCTGTTATATAAAGAAAGATTTTGGCCTGTATTTCACCTGAAGATGACGCTGAGCGTCGAAACCTAGGTCGTGAATAAATATTTTATGTGGAAAAACCAAGTGTTTCCTTTGCAACAATCTTCTGTTTTAGAGTGAATGTTTGAGGTGTTTAGAAGGCATTTATTTCATTTTTAGAAAATTTAATTTTTCACATTTTTCCATGAAAAGTGCCAATACCCCCCCCTTTGGGTTCTAGGTGAAAATCTCACTTGACGCAATCAAACAAAAATGTTTCCATGGTGTGTATTGTTGTTCATTTTCATCAAATAAACAAAATAAAACCCAGAATTAATCCTGAAAGACAAGAAATGAGCATAAAAGTTGCTTCAGCGAAAGTGTTAATGTTACTAAAAGAGCCCAAATTTCTAAAAATATTGCGAAAAACAACAATCTTCTGTTTTAGAGTGAATGTTTGAGGTGTTTAGAAGGCATTTATTTCATTTTTAAAAAATTTAATTTTTCACATTTTTCCATGAAAAGTGCCAATCCCCCTCCTTTGGGTTCAAGGTGAAAATCTCACTCGACACAAATCAAACAAAAATGTATCCAAGGTGTGTATTGTTGTTCATTTTCATCAAATAAACAATATAAACCCAGAATTAATCTTGAAAGACAAGAAATGAGCATAAAAGTTGCTTCAGAGAAAGTGTTAATGTTACTAAAAGAGCCCAAATTTCTAAAAATATTGCGAAAAACAACAATCTTCTGTTTTAGAGTGAATGTTTGAAATGTTTAGAAGGCATTTATTTCATTTTTAGCAAATTTAATTTTTCACATTTTTCCATGAAAAGTGCCAATAACCCCCCCTTTGGGCTCTAGGTGAAAATCTCACTTGACACAAATCAAACAAAAATGTTTCCATGGTGTGTATTGTTATACATTTTCATCAAATAAACAAAATAAAACCCAGCATGAATCCTGAAATACAGTAAATGATCATAAAAGATGCTTCAGCCCAGGTGTTAATGTTACTATAAGAGCCCAAATTTCTAAAAATATTGCGAAAAACAACAATTTTCTGTTTTAGAGTGAATGTTTGAGGTGTTTAGAAGGCATTTATTTCATTTTTAGAAAATTTAATTTTTCACATTTTTCCATGAAAAGTGCCAATACCCCCCCCTTTGGGTTCTAGGTGAAAATCTCACTTGACGCAAATCAAACAAAAATGTTTCATTGGTGTGTATTGTTGTACATTTTCATCAAATAAACAAAATAAAACCCAGAATGTATCCTGAAATACAATAAATGATCATAAAAGATGCTTCAGAGAAAGTGTTAATGTTACTAAAAGAGCCCAAATTTCTAAAAATATTGCGAAAAACAACAATCTTCTGTTTTAGAGTGAATGTTTTAGGTGTTTAGAAGGCATTTATTTCATTTTTAGAAAATTTAATTTTTTACATTTTTCCATGAAAAGTGCCAATACCCCCCCCTTTGGGTTCTAGGTGAAAATCTCACTCGACACAAATCAAACAAAAATGTTTCCATGGTGTGTATTGTTGTTCATTTTCATCAAATAAACAAAATAAAACCCAGAATTAATCTTGAAAGACAAGAAATGAGCATAAAAGTTGCTTCAGAGAAAGTGTTAATGTTACTAAAAGAGCCTAAATTTCTAAAAATATTGCGAAAAACAACAATCTTCTGTTTTAGAGTGAATGTTTTAGGTGTTTAGAAGGCATTTATTTCATTTTTAGAAAATTTAATTTTTTACATTTTTCCATGAAAAGTGCCAATACCCCCCCCTTTGGGTTCTAGGTGAAAATCTCATTCGTCACAAATCAAACAAAAATGTATCCAAGGTGTGTATTGTTGTTCATTTTCATCAAATAAACAAAATAAAACCCAGAATGAATCCTGAAAGACAATAAAAGATCATAAAAGATGCTTCAGCCCAGGTGTTAATGTTACTATAAGAGCCCAAATTTCTAAAAATATTGCGAAAAACAACAATCTTCTGTTTTAGAGTGAATGTTTGAGGTGTTTAGAAGGCATTTATTTCATTTTTAGAAAATTTAATTTTTCACATTTTTCCATGAAAAGTGCCAATACCCCCCCCCTTAGGGTTCTAGGTGAAAATCTCACTCGTCACAAATCAAACAAAAATGTATCCAAGGTGTGTATTGTTGTTCATTTTCATCAAATAAACAAAATAAAACCCAGAATGTATCCTGAAAGACAATAAATGATCATAAAAGATGCTTCAGCCCAGGTGTTAATGTTACTAAAAGAGCCCAAATTTCTAAAACTATTGCGAAAAACAACAATCTTCTGTTTTAGAGTGAATGCTTGAGGTGTTTAGAAGGCATTTATTTCATTTTTAGAAAATTTAATTTTTCACATTTTTCCATGAAAAGTGCCAATACCCCCCCCTTTGGGTTCTAGGTGAAAATCTCACTTGACGCAAATCAAACAAAAATGTTTCATTGGTGTGTATTGTTGTACATTTTCATCAAATAAACAAAATAAAACCCAGAATGTATCCTGAAATACAATAAATGATCATAAAAGATGCTTCAGAGAAAGTGTTAATGTTACTAAAAGAGCCCAAATTTCTAAAAATATTGCGAAAAACAACAATCTTCTGTTTTAGAGTGATTGTTTGAGGTGTTTAGAAGGCATTTATTTCATTTTTAGAAAATTTAATTTTTCACATTTTTCCATGAAAAGTGCCAATACCCCCCCCTTTGGGTTCTAGGTGAAAATCTCACTCGTCACAAATCAAACAAAAATGTATCCAAGGTGTGTATTGTTGTTCATTTTCATCAAATAAACAAAATAAAACCCAGAATGAATCCTGAAAGACAATAAAAGATCATAAAAGATGATTCAGCCCAGGTGTTAATGTTACTATAAGAGCCCAAATTTCTAAAAATATTGCGAAAAACAACAATCTTCTGTTTTAGAGTGAATGTTTGAGGTGTTTAGAAGGCATTTATTTCATTTTTAGAAAATTTAATTTTTCACATTTTTCCATGAAAAGTGCCAATACCCCCCCCTTTGGGTTCTAGGTGAAAATCTCACTCGACACAAATCAAACAAAAATGTATCCAAGGTGTGTATTGTTGTTCATTTTCATCAAATAAACAAAATAAAACCCAGAATGAATCCTGAAAGACAATAAAAGATCATAAAAGATGCTTCAGCCCAAGTGGTAATGTTACTAAAAGAGCCCAAATTTCTAAAAATATTGCGAAAAACAACAATCTTCTGTTTTAGAGTGAATGCTTGAGGTGTTTAGAAGGCATTTATTTCATTTTTAGAAAATTTAATTTTTCACATTTTTCCATGAAAAGTGCCAATACCCCCCCCTTTGGGTTCTAGGTGAAAATCTCACTTGACGCAAATCAAACAAAAATGTTTCATTGGTGTGTATTGTTGTACATTTTCATCAAATAAACAAAATAAAACCCAGAATGTATCCTGAAATACAATAAATGATCATAAAAGATGCTTCAGAGAAAGTGTTAATGTTACTAAAAGAGCCCAAATTTCTAAAAATATTGCGAAAAACAACAATCTTCTGTTTAAGAGTGATTGTTTGAGGTGTTTAGAAGGCATTTATTTCATTTTTAGAAAATTTAATTTTTCACATTTTTCCATGAAAAGTGCCAATACCCCCCCCTTTGGGTTCTAGGTGAAAATCTCACTCGTCACAAATCAAACAAAAATGTATCCAAGGTGTGTATTGTTGTTCATTTTCATCAAATAAACAAAATAAAACCCAGAATGAATCCTGAAAGACAATAAAAGATCATAAAAGATGATTCAGCCCAGGTGTTAATGTTACTATAAGAGCCCAAATTTCTAAAAATATTGCGAAAAACAACAATCTTCTGTTTTAGAGTGAATGTTTGGGGTGTTTAGAAGGCATTTCAATCATTTTTAGAAAATTTAATTTTTCACATTTTTCCATGAAAAGTGCCAATACCCCCCCCTTTGGGTTCTAGGTGAAAATCTCACTCGTCACAAATCAAACAAAAATGTTTCCATGGTGTGTATGGTTTTTCATTTTCATCAAATAAACAAAATAAAACCCAGAATTAATCTTGAAGGACAAGAAATGAGCATAAAAGTTCCTTCAGAGAAAGTGTTAATGTTACTAAAACAGTCCAAATTTCTAAAAATATTGCGAAAAACAACAATCTTCTGTTTAAGAGTGAATGTTTGAGGTGTTTAGAAGGCATTTATTTCATTTTTAGAAAATTTAATTTTTCACATTTTTCCATGAAAAGTGCCAATACCCCCCCCTTTGGGTTCTAGGTGAAAATCTCACTCGACACAAATCAAACAAAAATGTATCCAAGGTGTGTATTGTTGTACATTTTCATCAAATAAACAAAATAAAACCCAGAATGTATCCTGAAATACAATAAATGATCATAAAAGATGCTTCAGAGAAAGTGTTAATGTTACTAAAAGAGCCCAAATTTCTAAAAATATTGCGAAAAACAACAATCTTCTGTTTTAGAGTGATTGTTTGAGGTGTTTAGAAGGCATTTATTTCATTTTTAGAAAATTTAATTTTTCACATTTTTCCATGAAAAGTGCCAATACCCCCCCCTTTGGGTTCTAGGTGAAAATCTCACTCGTCACAAATCAAACAAAAATGTATCCAAGGTGTGTATTGTTGTTCATTTTCATCAAATAAACAAAATAAAACCCAGAATGAATCCTGAAAGACAATAAAAGATCATAAAAGATGATTCAGCCCAGGTGTTAATGCTACTAAAAGTGCCCAAATTTTTAAAAATATTGCGAAAAACAACAATCTTCTGTTTTAGAGTGAATGTTTGAGGTGTTTAGAAGGCATTTATTTCATTTTTAGAAAATTTAATTTTTCACATTTTTCCATGAAAAGTGCCAATGCCCTCCCCTTTGGGTTCTAGGTGAAAATCTCAGTCGACACAAATCAAACAAAAATGTATCCAAGGTGTGTATTGTTGTTCATTTTCATCAAATAAACAAAATAAAACAGAATTAATCCTGAAAGACAAGAAATGAGCATAAAAGATGCTTCAGCGCAAGTGTTAATGTTACTAAAAGAGCCCAAATTTCTAAAAATATTGCGAAAAAACCACAATCTTCTGTTTTAGAGTGAATGTTTGAGGTGTTTATAAGGCATTTATTTCATTTTTAGAAAATTTAATTTTTCACATTTTTCCATGAAAAGTGCCAATGCCCCCCCCTTTGGGTTCTAGGTGAAAATCTCAGTCGACACAAATCAAACAAAAATGTATCCAAGGTGTGTATTGTTGTTCATTTTCATCAAATAAACAAAATAAAACCCAGAATGTATCCTGAAAGACAATAAATGATCATAAAAGATGCTTCAGCCCAGGTGTTAATGTTACTAAAAGAGCCCAAATTTCTAAAAATATTGCGAAAAACAACAATCTTCTGTTTTAGAGTGAATGTTTGAGGTGTTTAGAAGGCATTTATTTCATTTTTAGAAAATTTAATTTTTCACATTTTTCCATGAAAAGTGCCAATGCCCTCCCCTTTGGGTTCTAGGTGAAAATCTCAGTCGACACAAATCAAACAAAAATGTATCCAAGGTGTGTATTGTTGTTCATTTTCATCAAATAAACAAAATAAAACAGAATTAATCCTGAAAGACAAGAAATGAGCATAAAAGATGCTTCAGCGCAAGTGTTAATGTTACTAAAAGAGCCCAAATTTCTAAAAATATTGCGAAAAAACCACAATCTTCTGTTTTAGAGTGAATGTTTGAGGTGTTTATAAGGCATTTATTTCATTTTTAGAAAATTTAATTTTTCACATTTTTCCATGAAAAGTGCCAATGCCCCCCCCTTTGGGTTCTAGGTGAAAATCTCAGTCGACACAAATCAAACAAAAATGTATCCAAGGTGTGTATTGTTGTTCATTTTCATCAAATTAACAAAATAAAACCCAGAATGTATCCTGAAAGACAATAAATGATCATAAAAGATGCTTCAGCCCAGGTGTTAATGTTACTAAAAGAGCCCAAATTTCTAAAAATATTGCGAAAAACAACAATCTTCTGTTTTAGAGTGAATGTTTGAGGTGTTTAGAAGGCATTTATTTCATTTTTAGAAAATTTAATTTTTCACATTTTTCCATGAAAAGTGCCAATACCCCCCCCTTTGGGTTCTAGGTGAAAATCTCAGTCGACACAAATCAAACAAAAATGTATCCAAGGTGTGTATTGTTGTTCATTTTCATCAAATAAACAAAATAAAACAGAATTAATCCTGAAAGACAAGAAATGAGCATAAAAGATGCTTCAGCGCAAGTGTTAATGTTACTAAAAGAGCCCAAATTTCTAAAAATAATGCGAAAAAACCACAATCTTCTGTTTTAGAGTGAATGTTTGAGGTGTTTATAAGGCATTTATTTCATTTTTAGAAAATTTAATTTTTCACATTTTTCCATGAAAAGTGCCAATGCCCCCCCCTTTGGGTTCTAGGTGAAAATCTCAGTCGACACAAATCAAACAAAAATGTATCCAAGGTGTGTATTGTTGTTCATTTTCATCAAATAAACAAAATAAAACCCATAATGTATCCTGAAAGACAATAAATGATCATAAAAGATGCTTCAGGCCAGGTGTTAATGTTACTAAAAGAGCCCAAATTTCTAAAAATATTGCGAAAAACAACAATCTTCTGTTTTAGAGTGAATGTTTGAGGTGTTTATAAGGCATTTATTTCATTTTTAGAAAATTTAATATTACACATTTTTCCATGAAAAGTGCCAATGCCCCCCCTTTGGGTTCTAGGTGAAAATCTTACTCGACACAAATCAAACAAAAATGTATCCAAGGTGTGTATTGTTGTTCATTTTCATCAAATAAACAAAATAAAACCCAGAATGTATCCTGAAAGACAATAAATGGCCATAAAAGATGCTTCAGCCCAGGTGTTAATGTTACTAAAAGAGCCCAAATTTCTAAAAATATTGCGAAAAACAACAATCTTCTGTTTTAGAGTGAATGTTTGAGGTGTTTAGAAGGCATTTATTTCATTTTTAGAAAATTTAATTTTTCACATTTTTCCATTAAAAGTGCCAATACCCCCCCCTTTGGGTTCTAGGTGAAAATCTCAATCGACACGAATCAAACAAAAATGTATCTAAGGTGTGTATTGTTGTTCATTTTCATCAAATAAACAAAATAAAACCCAGAATGAATCCTGAAAGACAATAAAAGATCATAAAAGATGCTTCAGCCCAGGTGTTAATGTTACTAAAAGAGCCCAAATTTCTAAAAATATTGCGAAAAACAACAATCTTCTGTTTTTGAGTGAATGTTTGAGGTGTTTATAAGGCATTTATTTCATTTTTAGAAACTTTAATTTTTCACATTTTTCCATGAAAAGTGCCAATGCCCCCCCCCTTTGTGTTCTAGGTGAAAATCTCAGTCGACACAAATCAAACAAAAATGTATCCAAGGTGTGTATTGTTGTTCATTTTCATCAAATAAACAAAATAAAACCCAGAATGTATCCGGAAAGACAATAAATGATCATAAAAGATGCTTCAGCCCAGGTGTTAATGTTACTAAAAGAGCCAAAATTTCTAAAAATATTGCGAAAAACAACAATCTTCTGTTTTAGAGTGATTGAGGTGTTTAGAAGGCATTTATTTCATTTTTAGAAAATTTAATTTTTCACATTTTTCCATGAAAAGTGCCAATACCCCCCCCCCTTTGGGTTCTAGGTGAAAATCTCACTCGTCACAAATCAAACAAAAATGTATCCAAGGTGTGTATTGTTGTTCATTTTCATCAAATAAACAAAATAAAACCCAGAATGAATCCTGAAAGACAATAAAAGATCATAAAAGATGATTCAGCCCAGGTGTTAATGTTACTATAAGAGCCCAAATTTCTAAAAATATTGCGAAAAACAACAATCTTCTGTTTTAGAGTGAATGTTTGAGGTGTTTAGAAGGCATTTATTTCATTTTTAGAAAATTTAATTTTTCACATTTTTCCATGAAAAGTGCCAATACCCCCCCCTTTGGGTTCTAGGTGAAAATCTCACTTGACGCAAATCAAACAAAAATGTTTCATTGGTGTGTATTGTTGTACATTTTCATCAAATAAACAAAATAAAACCCAGAATGTATCCTGAAATACAATAAATGATCATAAAAGATGCTTCAGAGAAAGTGTTAATGTTACTAAAAGAGCGCAAATTTCTAAAAATATTGCGAAAAACAACAATCTTCTGTTTTAGAGTGATTGTTTGAGGTGTTTAGAAGGCATTTATTTCATTTTTAGAAAATTTAATTTTTCACATTTTTCCATGAAAAGTGCCAATACCCCCCCCTTTGGGTTCTAGGTGAAAATCTCACTCGTCACAAATCAAACAAAAATGTATCCAAGGTGTGTATTGTTGTTCATTTTCATCAAATAAACAAAATAAAACCCAGAATGAATCCTGAAAGACAATAAAAGATCATAAAAGATGATTCAGCCCAGGTGTTAATGTTACTATAAGAGCCCAAATTTCTAAAAATATTGCGAAAAACAACAATCTTCTGTTTTAGAGTGAATGTTTGGGGTGTTTAGAAGGCATTTCAATCATTTTTAGAAAATTTAATTTTTCACATTTTTCCATGAAAAGTGCCAATACCCCCCCCTTTGGGTTCTAGGTGAAAATCTCACTCGTCACAAATCAAACAAAAATGTTTCCATGGTGTGTATTGTTGTTCATTTTCATCAAATAAACAAAATAAAACCCAGAATTAATCTTGAAGGACAAGAAATGAGCATAAAAGTTCCTTCAGAGAAAGTGTTAATGTTACTAACACAGTCCAAATTTCTAAAAATATTGCGAGAAACAACAATCTTCTGTTTAAGAGTGAATGTTTGAGGTGTTTAGAAGGCATTTATTTCATTTTTAGAAAATTTAATTTTTCACATTTTTCCATGAAAAGTGCCAATACCCCCCCCTTTAGGTTCTAGGTGAAAATCTCACCTGACACAAATCAAACAAAAATGTATCCAAGGTGTGTATTGTTGTACATTTTCATCAAATAAACAAAATAAAACCCAGAATGTATCCTGAAATACAATAAATGATCATAAAAGATGCTTCAGAGAAAGTGTTAATGTTACTAAAAGAGCCCAAATTTCTAAAAATATTGCGAAAAACAACAATCTTCTGTTTTAGAGTGATTGTTTGAGGTGTTTAGAAGGCATTTATTTCATTTTTAGAAAATTTAATTTTTCACATTTTTCCATGAAAAGAGCCCCCCCCTTTGGGTTCTAGGTGAAAATCTCAGTCGACACAAATCAAACAAAAATGTATCCAAGGTGTGTATTGTTGTTCATTTTCATCAAATAAACAAAATAAAACCCAGAATGTATCCTGAAAGACAATAAATGATCATAAAAGATGCTTCAGGCCAGGTGTTAATGTTACTAAAAGAGCCCAAATTTCTAAAAATATTGCGAAAAACAACAATCTTCTGTTTTAGAGTGAATGTTTGAGGTGTTTAGAAGGCATTTATTTCATTTTTAGAAAATTTAATTTTACACATTTTTCCATGAAAAGTGCCAATACCCCCCCCTTTGGGTTCTAGGTGAAAATCTCACTCGACACAAATCAAACAAAAATGTATCCAAGGTGTGTATTGTTGTTCATTTTCATCAAATAAACAAAATAAAACCCAGAATGTATCCTGAAAGACAATAAATGGCCATAAAAGATGCTTCAGCCCAGGTGTTAATGTTACTAAAAGAGCCCAAATTTCTAAAAATATTGCGAAAAACAACAATCTTCTGTTTTAGAGTGAATGTTTGAGGTGTTTAGAAGGCATTTATTTCATTTTTAGAAAATTTAATTTTTCACATTTTTCCATTAAAAGTGCCAATACCCCCCCCTTTGGGTTCTAGGTGAAAATCTCAATCGACACGAATCAAACAAAAATGTATCTAAGGTGTGTATTGTTGTTCATTTTCATCAAATAAACAAAATAAAACCCAGAATGAATCCTGAAAGACAATAAAAGATCATAAAAGATGCTTCAGCCCAGGTGTTAATGTTACTAAAAGAGCCCAAATTTCTAAAAATATTGCGAAAAACAACAATCTTCTGTTTTTGAGTGAATGTTTGAGGTGTTTATAAGGCATTTATTTCATTTTTAGAAACTTTAATTTTTCACATTTTTCCATGAAAAGTGCCAATGCCCCCCCCCTTTGTGTTCTAGGTGAAAATCTCAGTCGACACAAATCAAACAAAAATGTATCCAAGGTGTGTATTGTTGTTCATTTTCATCAAATAAACAAAATAAAACCCAGAATGTATCCGGAAAGACAATAAATGATCATAAAAGATGCTTCAGCCCAGGTGTTTATGTTACTAAAAGAGCCAAAATTTCTAAAAATATTGCGAAAAACAACAATCTTCTGTTTTAGAGTGATTGAGGTGTTTAGAAGGCATTTATTTCATTTTTAGAAAATTTAATTTTTCACATTTTTCCATGAAAAGTGCCAATACCCCCCCCTTTGGGTTCTAGGTGAAAATCTCACTCGTCACAAATCAAACAAAAATGTATCCAAGGTGTGTATTGTTGTTCATTTTCATCAAATAAACAAAATAAAACCCAGAATGAATCCTGAAAGACAATAAAAGATCATAAAAGATGATTCAGCCCAGGTGTTAATGTTACTATAAGAGCCCAAATTTCTAAAAATATTGCGAAAAACAACAATCTTCTGTTTTAGAGTGAATGTTTGAGGTGTTTAGAAGGCATTTATTTCATTTTTAGAAAATTTAATTTTTCACATTTTTCCATGAAAAGTGCCAATACCCCCCCCTTTGGGTTCTAGGTGAAAATCTCACTCGACACAAATCAAACAAAAATGTATCCAAGGTGTGTATTGTTGTTCATTTTCATCAAATAAACAAAATAAAACCC
The DNA here is from genome assembly GCF_022747635.1 of Hetaerina americana. Classification (NCBI taxonomy): domain Eukaryota; kingdom Metazoa; phylum Arthropoda; class Insecta; order Odonata; family Calopterygidae; genus Hetaerina; species Hetaerina americana. The sequence goes on from NW_027287085.1 coordinate 113,485, forward strand.
AGAATGTATCCTGAAAGACAATAAATGATCATAAAAGATGCTTCAGCCCAGGTGTTTATGTTACTAAAAGAGCCCAAATTTCTAAAACTATTGCGAAAAACAACAATCTTCTGTTTTAGAGTGAATGCTTGAGGTGTTTAGAAGGCATTTATTTCATTTTTAGAAAATTTAATTTTTCACATTTTTCCATGAAAAGTGCCAATACCCCCCCCTTTGGGTTCTAGGTGAAAATCTCACTTGACGCAAATCAAACAAAAATGTTTCATTGGTGTGTATTGTTGTACATTTTCATCAAATAAACAAAATAAAACCCAGAATGTATCCTGAAATACAATAAATGATCATAAAAGATGCTTCAGAGAAAGTGTTAATGTTACTAAAAGAGCGCAAATTTCTAAAAATATTGCGAAAAACAACAATCTTCTGTTTTAGAGTGATTGTTTGAGGTGTTTAGAAGGCATTTATTTCATTTTTAGAAAATTTAATTTTTCACATTTTTCCATGAAAAGTGCCAATACCCCCCCCTTTGGGTTCTAGGTGAAAATCTCACTCGTCACAAATCAAACAAAAATGTATCCAAGGTGTGTATTGTTGTTCATTTTCATCAAATAAACAAAATAAAACCCAGAATGAATCCTGAAAGACAATAAAAGATCATAAAAGATGATTCAGCCCAGGTGTTAATGTTACTATAAGAGCCCAAATTTCTAAAAATATTGCGAAAAACAACAATCTTCTGTTTTAGAGTGAATGTTTGGGGTGTTTAGAAGGCATTTCAATCATTTTTAGAAAATTTAATTTTTCACATTTTTCCATGAAAAGTGCCAATACCCCCCCCTTTAGGTTCTAGGTGAAAATCTCACCTGACACAAATCAAACAAAAATGTATCCAAGGTGTGTATTGTTGTACATTTTCATCAAATAAACAAAATAAAACCCAGAATGTATCCTGAAATACAATAAATGATCATAAAAGATGCTTCAGAGAAAGTGTTAATGTTACTAAAAGAGCCCAAATTTCTAAAAATATTGCGAAAAACAACAATCTTCTGTTTTAGAGTGATTGTTTGAGGTGTTTAGAAGGCATTTATTTCATTTTTAGAAAATTTAATTTTTCACATTTTTCCATGAAAAGTGCCAATACCCCCCCTTTGGGTTCTAGGTGAAAATCTTACTCGTCACAAATCAAACAAAAATGTATCCAAGGTGTGTATTGTTGTTCATTTTCATCAAATAAACAAAATAAAACCCAGAATGAATCCTGAAAGACAATAAAAGATCATAAAAGATGATTCAGCCCAGGTGTTAATGCTACTAAAAGAGCCCAAATTTTTAAAAATATTGCGAAAAACAACAATCTTCTGTTTTAGAGTGAATGTTTGAGGTGTTAAGAAGGCATTTATTTCATTTTTAGAAAATTTAATTTTTCACATTTTTCCATGAAAAGTGCCAATGCCCTCCCCTTTGGGTTCTAGGTGAAAATCTCAGTCGACACAAATCAAACAAAAATGTATCCAAGGTGTGTATTGTTGTTCATTTTCATCAAATAAACAAAATAAAACAGAATTAATCCTGAAAGACAAGAAATGAGCATAAAAGATGCTTCAGCGCAAGTGTTAATGTTACTAAAAGAGCCCAAATTTCTAAAAATATTGCGAAAAAAACCACAATCTTCTGTTTTAGAGTGAATGTTTGAGGTGTTTATAAGGCATTTATTTCATTTTTAGAAAATTTAATTTTTCACATTTTTCCATGAAAAGTGCCAATGCCCCCCCCTTTGGGTTCTAGGTGAAAATCTCAGTCGACACAAATCAAACAAAAATGTATCCAAGTGTGTATTGTTGTTCATTTTCATCAAATAAACAAAATAAAACCCAGAATGTATCCTGAAAGACAATAAATGATCATAAAAGATGCTTCAGCCCAGGTGTTAATGTTACTAAAGAGCCCAAATTTCTAAAAATATTGCGAAAAACAACAATCTTCTGTTTTAGAGTGAATGTTTGAGGTGTTTAGAAGGCATTTATTTCATTTTTAGAAAATTTAATTTTTCACATTTTTCCATGAAAAGTGCCAATACCCCCCCCCTTTGGGTTCTAGGTGAAAATCTCAGTCGACACAAATCAAACAAAAATGTATCCAAGGTGTGTATTGTTGTTCATTTTCATCAAATAAACAAAATAAACAGAATTAATCCTGAAAGACAAGAAATGAGCATAAAAGATGCTTCAGCGCAAGTGTTAATGTTACTAAAAGAGCCCAAATTTCTAAAAATATTGCGAAAAAACCACAATCTTCTGTTTTAGAGTGAATGTTTGAGGTGTTTATAAGGCATTTATTTCATTTTTAGAAAATTTAATTTTTCACATTTTTCCATGAAAAGTGCCAATGCCCCCCCCTTTTGGTTCTAGGTGAAAATCTCAGTCGACACAAATCAAACAAAAATGTATCCAAGGTGTGTATTGTTGTTCATTTTCATCAAATAAACAAAATAAAACCCAGAATGTATCCTGAAAGACAATAAATGATCATAAAAGATGCTTCAGCCCAGGTGTTAATGTTACTAAAAGAGCCCAAATTTCTAAAAATATTGCGAAAAACAACAATCTTCTGTTTTAGAGTGAATGTTTGAGGTGTTTAGAAGGCATTTATTTCATTTTTAGAAATTTTAATTTTTCACATTTTTCCATGAAAAGTGCCAATACCCCCCCTTTGGGTTCTACGTGAAAATCTCACTCGACACAAATCAAACAAAAATGTATCCAAGGTGTGTATTGTTGTTCATTTTCATCAAATAAACAAAATAAAACCCAGAATGTATCCTGAAAGACAATAAATGATCATAAAAGATGCTTCAGCCCAGGTGTTAATGTTACTAAAAGAGCCCAAATTTCTAAAAATATTGCGAAAAACAACAATCTTCTGTTTTAGAGTGAATGTTTGAGGTGTTTAGAAGGCATTTATTTCATTTTTAGAAAAATTTAATTTTTCACATTTTTCCATGAAAAGTGCCAATACCCCCCCCCTTTGGGTTCTAGGTGAAAATCTCAGTCGACACAAATCAAACAAAAATGTATCCAAGGTGTGTATTGTTGTTCATTTTCATCAAATAAACAAAATAAAACAGAATTAATCCTGAAAGACAAGAAATGAGCATAAAAGATGCTTCAGCGCAAGTGTTAATGTTACTAAAAGAGCCCAAATTTCTAAAATATTGCGAAAAAAACCACAATCTTCTGTTTTAGAGTGAATGTTTGAGGTGTTTATAAGGCATTTATTTCATTTTTAGAAAATTTAATTTTTCACATTTTTCCATGAAAAGTGCCAATGCCCCCCCCTTTTGGTTCTAGGTGAAAATCTCAGTCGACACAAATCAAACAAAAATGTATCCAAGGTGTGTATTGTTGTTCATTTCATCAAATAAACAAAATAAAACCCAGAATGTATCCTGAAAGACAATAAATGATCATAAAAGATGCTTCAGCCCAGGTGTTAATGTTACTAAAAGAGCCCAAATTCTAAAAATATTGCGAAAAACAACAATCTTCTGTTTTAGAGTGAATGTTTGAGGTGTTTAGAAGGCATTTATTTCATTTTTAGAAAATTTAATTTTTCACATTTTTCCATGAAAAGTGCCAATACCCCCCCCTTTGGGTCTAGGTGAAAATCTCAGTCGACACAAATCAAACAAAAATGTATCCAAGGTGTGTATTGTTGTTCATTTTCATCAAATAAACAAAATAAAACCCAGAATGTATCCTGAAAGACAATAAATGATCATAAAAGATGCTTCAGCCCAGGTGTTAATGTTACTAAAAGAGCCCAAATTTCTAAAAATATTACGAAAAACAACAATCTTCTGTTTTAGAGTGAATGTTTGAGGTGTTTAGAAGGCATTTATTTCATTTTTAGAAAATTTAATTTTTCACATTTTTCCATGAAAAGTGCCAATAACCCCCCCTTTGGGTTCTAAGTGAAAATCTCACTCGACACAAATCAAACAAAAATGTTTCCATGGTGTGTATTGTTGTTCATTTTCATCAAATAAACAAAATAAAACCCAGAATTAATCTTGAAAGACAAGAAATGAGCATAGAATTTGCTTCAGCGAAAGTGTTAATGTTACTAAAAGAGCCCAAATTTCTAAAAATATTGCGAAAAACAACAATCTTCTGTTTTGAGTGAATGTTTGAGGTGTTTAGAAGGCATTTATTTCATTTTTAGAAATTTAATTTTTCACATTTTTCCATGAAAAGTGCCAATACCCCCCCTTTGGGTTCTAGGTGAAAATCTAACTTGACACATATCAAACAAAAATGTTTCCATGGTGTGTATTGTTGTTCATTTTCATCAAATAAACAAAATAAAACACAGAATGTATCCTGAAAGACAATAAATGATCATAAAAGATGCTTCAGCCCAGCTGTTAATGTTACTAAAAGAGCCCAAATTTCTAAAACTATTGCGAAAAACAACAATCTTCTGTTTTAGAGTGAATGTTTGAGGTGTTTAGAAGGCATTTAAATCATTTTTAGAAAATTTAATTTTTCACATTTTTCCATGAAAAGTGCCAATACCCCCCCCTTTGGGTTCTAGGTGAAAATCTCACTCGACACAAATCAAACAAAAATGTATCCAAGGTGTGAATTGTTGTTCATTTTCATCAAATAAACAAAATAAAACCCAGAATTAATCTTGAAAGACAAGAAATGAGCATAGAAGTTGCTTCAGCGAAAGTGTTAATGTTACTAAAAGAGCCCAAATTTCCAAAAATATTGCGAAAAACAACAATCTTCCGTTTTAGAGTGAATCTTTGAGGTGTTTAGAATGCATTTATTTCATTTTTAGAAATTTAATTTTTCACATTTTTCCATTAAAAGTGCCAATACCCCCCCCTTTGGGTTCTAGGTGAAAATCTCACTCGACACAAATCAAATAAAAATGTATCCAAGGTGTGTATTGTTGTTCATTTTCATCAAATAAACAAAATAAAACCCAGAATGTATCCTGAAATACAATAAATGATCATAAAAGATGCTTCAGAGAAAGTGTTAATGTTACTAAAAGAGCCCAAATTTCTAAAAATATTGCGAAAAACAACAATCTTCTGTTTTAGAGTGAATGTTTGAGGTGTTTAGAAGGCATTTATTTCATTTTTAGAAATTTAATTTTTCACATTTTTCCATGAAAAGTGCCAATACCCCCCACCTTTGGGTTCTAGGTGAAAATCTTACTCGTCACAAATCAAACAAAAATGTATCCAAGGTGTGTTATTGTTGTTCATTTTCATCAATAAACAAAATAAAACCCAGATTGTATCCTGAAATACAATAAATGATCATAAAAGATGCTTCAGCCCAGGTGTTAATGTTACTAAAAGAACCCAAATTTCTAAAATATTGCGAAAAACAACAATCTTCTGTTTTAGAGTGAATGTTTGAGGTGTTTAGAAGGCATTTATTTCATTTTTAGAAATTTAATTTTTCACATTTTTCCATGAAAAGTGCCAATACCCCCCCTTTGGGTTCTAGGTGAAAATGTTACTCGTCACAAATCAAACAAAAATGTATCCAAGGTGTGTATTGTTGTTCATTTTCATCAAATAAACAAAATAAAACCAAGAATGAATCCTGAAAGACAATAAAAGATCATAAAAGATGCTTCAGCCCAGGTGTTAATGTTACGAAAAGAGCCCAAATTTCTAAAAATATTGCGAAAAACAACAATCTTCTGTTTTAGAGTGAATGTTTGAGGTGTTTAGAAGGCATTTCAATCATTTTTAGAAAATTTAATTTTTCACATTTTTCCATGAAAAGTGCCAATACCCCCCCTTTGGGTTCTAGGTGAAAATCTCACTCGACACAAATCAAACAAAAATGTATCCAAGGTGTGTATTGTTGTTCATTTTCATCAAATAAACAAATAAAACCCAGAATTAATCTTGAAAGACAAGAAATGAGCATAGAAGTTGCTTCAGCGAAAGTGTTAATGTTACTAAAAGAGCCCAAATTTCTAAAAATATTGCGAAAAACAACAATCTTCTGTTTTAGAGTGAATGTTTGAGGTGTTTAGAAGGCATTTTTTTCATTTTTAGAAAATTTAATTTTTCACATTTTTCTGCCAATACCCCCCCTTTGGGTTCTAGGTGAAAATCTAACTTGACACATATCAAACAAAAATGTTTCCATGGTGTGTATTGTTGTTCATTTTCATCAAATATACAAAATAAAACACAGAATGTATCCTGAAAGACAATAAATGATCATAAAAGATGCTTCAGCCCAGGTGTTAATGTTACTAAAAGAGCCCAAATTTCAAAAACTATTGCGAAAAACAACAATCTTCTGTTTTAGAGTGAATGTTTGAGGTGTTTAGAAGGTATTTATTTCATTTTTAGAAAATTTAATTTTTCACATTTTTCCATGAAAAGTGCCAATACCCCCCCCCCTTAGGGTTCTAGGTGAAAATCTTACTCGTCATAAATCAAACAAAAATGTATCCAAGGTGTGTATTGTTGTTCATTTTCATCAAATAAACAAAATAAAACCAAGAATGAATCCTGAAAGACAATAAAAGATCATAAAAGATGCTTCAGCCCAGGTGTTAATGTTACTAAAAGAGCCCAAATTTCTAAAAATATTGCGAAAAACAACAATCTTCTGTTTTAGAGTGAATGTTTGAGGTGTTTAGAAGGCATTTGAATCATTTTTAGAAAATTTAATTTTTCACATTTTTCCATGAAAATTGCCAATACCCCCCCTTTGGGTTCTAGGTGAAAATCTCACTCGACACAAATCAAACAAAAATGTATCCAAGGTGTGTATTGTTGTTCATTTTCATCAAATAAACAAAATAAAACCCAGAATTAATCTTGAAAGACAAGAAATGAGCATAGAAGTTGCTTCAGCGAAAGTGTTAATGTTACTAAAAGAGCCCAAATTTCTAAAAATATTGCGAAAAACAACAATCTTCTGTTTTAGAGTGAATGTTTGAGGTGTTTAGAAGGCATTTTTTTCATTTTTAGAAAATTTAATTTTTTACATTTTTCCATGAAAAGTGCCAATACCCCCCCTTTGGGTTCTAGGTGAAAATCTCACTCGACACAAATCAAACAGAAATGTATCCAAGGTGTGTATTGTTGTTCATTTTCATCAAATAAACAAAATAAAACCCAGAATGTATCCTGAAAGACAATAAATGATCATAAAAGATGCTTCAGCCCAGGTGTTAATGTTACTAAAAGAGCCCAAATTTCTAAAAATATTGCGAAAAACAACAATCTTCTGTTTTAGAGTGAATGTTTGAGTTGTTTAGAAGGCATTTATTTCATTGTTAGAAAATTTAATTTTTCACATTTTTCCATGAAAACTGCCAATACCCCCCCCCTTTGGGTTCTAGGTGAAAATCTCAATCGACACAAATCAAACAAAAATGTATCCAAGGTGTGTATTGTTGTTCATTTTCATCAAATAAACAAAATAAAACCCAGAATTAATCTTGAAGGACAAGAAATGAGCATAAAAGTTGCTTCAGAGAAAGTGTTAATGTTACTAAAAGAGCCCAAATTTCTAAAAATATTGCGAAAAACAACAATCTTCTGTTTTAGAGTGAATGTTTGAGGTGTTTAGAAGGCATTTATTTCATTTTTAGAAAATTTAATTTTTCACATTTTTCCATGAAAAGTGCCAATACCCCCCCTTTGGGTTCTAGGTCAAAATCTCACTCGACACAAATCAAACAGAAATGTATCCAACGTGTGTATTGTTGTTCATTTTCATCAAATAAACAAAATAAAACCCAGAATGTATCCTGAAAGACAATAAATGGTCATAAAAGATGCTTCAGCCCAGGTGTTAATGTTACTAAAAGAGCCGAAATTTCTTAAAATATTGCGAAAAACAACAATCTTCTGTTTTAGAGTGAATGTTTGAGGTGTTTAGAAGGCATTTATGTCATTTTTAGAAAATTTAATTTTTCACATTTTTCCATGAAAAGTGCCAATACCCCCCCCTTTGGTTTCTAGGTGAAAATCTCACTTGACGCAAATCAAACAAAAATGTTTCCATGGTGTGTACTGTTGTTCATTTTCATCAAATAAACAAAATTAAACCCAGAATGAATCCTGAAAGACAAGAAATGAGCATAAAAGTTGCTTCAGCGCAAGTGGTAATGTTACTAAAAGAGCCCAAATTTCTAAAAATATTGCGAAAAACAACAATCTTCTGTTTTAGAGTGAATGTTTGAGGTGTTTAGAAGGCATTTATTTCATTTTTAGAAAATTTAATTTTTCACATTTTTCCATGAAAAGTGCCAATAACCCCCCCTTTGGGTTCTAAGTGAAAATCTCACTCGACACAAATCAAACAAAAATGTTTCCATGGTGTGGATTGTTTTTCATTTTCATTAAATAAACAAAATAAAACCCAGAATTAATCTTGAAAGACAAGAAATGAGCATAGAATTTGCTTCAGCGAAAGTGTTAATGTTACTAAAAGAGCCCAAATTTCTTAAAATATTGCGAAAAACAACAATCTTCTATTTTAGAGTGAATGTTTGAGGTGTTTAGAAGGCATTTATTTCATTTTTAGAAAATTTAATTTTTCACATTTTTCCATGAAAAGTGCCAATAACCCCCCCCTTTGGGTTCTAAGTGAAAATCTCACTCGACACAAATCAAACAAAAATGTTTCCATGGTGTGTATTGTTGTTCATTTTCATCAAATAAACAAAATAAAACCCAGAATTAATCTTGAAAGACAAGAAATGAGCATAGAATTTGCTTCAGCGAAAGTGTTAATGTTACTAAAAGAGCCCAAATTTCTAAAAATATTGCGAAAAACAACAATCTTCTGTTTTGAGTGAATGTTTGAGGTGTTTAGAAGGCATTTATTTCATTTTTAGAAAATTTAATTTTTCACATTTTTCCATGAAAATTGCCAATACCCCCCCCCTTTGGGTTTTAGGTGAAAATCTCACTCGACACAAATCAAACAAAAATGTATCCAAGGTGTGTATTGTTGTTCATTTTCATCAAATAAACAAAATAAAACCCAGAATGTATCCTGAAAGACAATAAATGATCATAAAAGATCCTTCAGCCCAGGTGTTAATGTTACTAAAATAGCCCAAATTTTTAAAAATATTGCGAAAAACAACAATCTTCTATTTTAGAGTGAATGTTTGAGGTGTTTAGAAGGCATTTATTTCATTTTTAGAAAATTTAATTTTTCACATTTTTCCATGAAAAGTTCCATGACCCCCCCCTTTGGGTTCTAGGTGAAAATCTCACTTGACGCAAATCAAACAAAAATGTTTCCATGGTGTGTACTGTTGTTCATTTTCATCAAATAAACAAAATAAAACCCAGAATGAATCCTGAAAGACAAGAAATGAGCATAAAAGTTGCTTAAGCGCAAGTGTTAATGTTACTAAAAGAGCCCAAATTTCTAAAAATATTGCGAAAAACAACAATCTTCTATTTTAGAGTGAATGTTTGAGGTGTTTAGAAGGCATTTATTTCATTTTTAGAAAATTTAATTTTTCACATTTTTCCATGAAAAGTGCCAATAACCCCCCCTTTGGGTTCTAAGTGAAAATCTCACTCGACACAAATCAAACAAAAATGTTTCCATGGTGTGTATTGTTGTTCATTTTCATCAAATAAACAAAATAAAACCCAGAATTAATCTTGAAAGACAAGAAATGAGCATAGAATTTGCTTCAGCGAAAGTGTTAATGTTACTAAAAGAGCCCAAATTTCTAAAAATATTGCGAAAAAAAACAATCTTCTATTTTAGAGTGAATGTTTGAGGTGTTTAGAAGGCATTTATTTCATTTTTAGAAAATTTAATTTTTCACATTTTTCCATGAAAAGTGCCAATAACCCCCCCTTTGGGTTCTAAGTGAAAATCTCACTCGACACAAATCAAACAAAAATGTTTCCATGGTGTGTATTGTTGTTCATTTTCATCAAATAAACAAAATAAAACCCAGAATTAATCTTGAAAGACAAGAAATGAGCATAGAATTTGCTTCAGCGAAAGTGTTAATGTTACTAAAAGAGCCCAAATTTCTAAAAATATTGCGAAAAACAACAATCTTCTGTTTTGAGTTAATGTTTGAGGTGTTTAGAAGGCATTTATTTCATTTTTAGAAAATTTAATTTTTCACATTTTTCCATGAAAATTGCCAATACCCCCCCCTTTGGGTTCTAGGTGAAAATCTCACTCGACACAAATCAAACAAAAATGTATCCAAGGTGTGTATTGTTGTTCATTTTCATCAAATAAACAAAATAAAACCCAGAATGTATCCTGAAAGACAATAAATGATCATAAAAGATCCTTCAGCCCAGGTGTTAATGTTACTAAAATAGCCCAAATTTTTAAAAATATTGCGAAAAACAACAATCTTCTATTTTAGAGTGAATGTTTGAGGTGTTTAGAAGGCATTTATTTCATTTTTAGAAAATTTAATTTTTCACATTTTTCCATGAAAAGTGCCAATAACCCCCCCTTTGGGTTCTAAGTGAAAATCTCACTCGACACAAATCAAACAAAAATGTTTCCATGGTGTGTATTGTTGTTCATTTTCATCAAATAAACAAAATAAAACCCAGAATTAATCTTGAAAGACAAGAAATGAGCATAGAATTTGCTTCAGCGAAAGTGTTAATGTTACTAAAAGAGCCCCAATTTCTTAAAATATTGCGAAAAACAACAATCTTCTATTTTAGAGTGAATGTTTGAGGTGTTTAGAAGGCATTTATTTCATTTTTAGAAAATTTAATATTTCACATTTTTCCATGAAAAGTGCCAATAACCCCCCCTTTGGGTTCTAAGTGAAAATCTCACTCGACACAAATCAAACAAAAATGTTTCCATGGTGTGTATTGTTGTTCATTTTCATCAAATAAACAAAATAAAACCCAGAATTAATCTTGAAAGACAAGAAATGAGCATAGAATTTGCTTCAGCGAAAGTGTTAATGTTACTAAAAGAGCCCAAATTTCTAAAAATATTGCGAAAAACAACAATCTTCTGTTTTGAGTGAATGTTTGAGGTGTTTAGAAGGCATTTATTTCATTTTTAGAAAATTTAATTTTTCACATTTTTCCATGAAAAGTGCCAATACCCCCCCTTTGGGTTCTAGGTGAAAATCTAACTTGACACATATCAAACAAAAATGTTTCCATGGTGTGTATTGTTGTTCATTTTCATCAAATAAACAAAATAAAACACAGAATGTATCCTGAAAGACAATAAATGATCATAAAAGATGCTTCAGCCCAGGTGTTAATGTTACTAAAAGAGCCCAAATTTCTAAAACTATTGCGAAAAACAACAATCTTCTGTTTTAGAGTGAATGTTTGAGGTGTTTAGAAGGCATTTAAATCATTTTTAGAAAATTTAATTTTTCACATTTTTCCATGAAAAGTGCCAATACCCCCCCCCTTTGGGTTCTAGGTGAAAATCTCACACGACACAAATCAAACAAAAATGTATCCAAGGTGTGTATTGTTGTTAATTTTCATCAAATAAACAAAATAAAACCCAGAATTAATCTTGAAAGACAAGAAATGAGCATAGAAGTTGCTTCAGCGAAAGTGTTAATGTTACAAAAAGAGCCCAAATTTCTAAAAATATTGCGAAAAACAACAATCTTCCGTTTTAGAGTGAATGTTTGAGGTGTTTAGAAGGCATTTATTTTATTTTTAGAAAATTTAATTTTTCACATTTTTCCATGAAAAGTGCCAATACCTTTGGGTTCTAGGTGAAAATCTCACTCGACACAAATCAAACAAAAATGTATCCAAGGTGTGTATTGTTGTTCATTTTCATCAAATAAACAAAATAAAACCCAGATTGTATCCTGAAATACAATAAATGATCATAAAAGATGCTTCAGAGAAGGAGTTAATGTTACTAAAAGAGCCCAAATTTCTAAAAATATTGCGAAAAACAACAATCTTCTGTTTTATAGTGAATGTTTGAGGTGTTTAGAAGGCATTTATTTCATTTTTAGAAAATTTAATTTTTCACATTTTTCCATGAAAAGTGCCAATTCCCCCCCCTTTGGGTTCTAGGTGAAAATCTTACTCGTCACAAATCAAACAAAAATGTATCCAAGGTGTGTATTGTTGTTCATTTTCATCAAATAAACAAAATAAAACCAAGAATGAATCCTGAAAGACAATAAAAGATCATAAAAGATGCTTCAGCCCAGGTGTTTATGTTACTAAAAGAGCCCAAATTTCTAAAAATATTGCGAAAAACAACAATCTTCTGTTTTAGAGTGAATGTTTGAGGTGTTTAGAAGGCATTTCAATCATTTTTAGAAAATTTAATTTTTCACATTTTTCCATGAAAAGTGCCAATACCCCCCCTTTGGGTTCTAGGTGAAAATCTCACTCGACACAAATCAAACAAAAATGTATCCAAGGTGTGTATTGTTGTTCATTTTAATCAAATAAAAAAAATAAAACCCAGAATTAATCTTGAAAGACAAGAAATGAGCATAGAAGTTGCTTCAGCGAAAGTGTTAATGTTACTAAAAGAGCCCAAATTTCTAAAAATATTGCGAAAAACAACAATCTTCTGTTTTAGAGTGAATGTTTGAGGTGTTTAGAAGGCATTTTTTTCATTTTTAGAAAATTTAATTTTTCACATTTTTCCATGAAAAGTGCCAATACCCCCCCTTTGGGTTCTAGGTGAAAATCTAACTTGACACATATCAAACAAAAATGTTTCCATGGTGTGTATTGTTGTTCATTTTCATCAAATAAACAAAATAAAACACAGAATGTATCCTGAAAGACAATAAATGATCATAAAAGATGCTTCAGCCCAGGTGTTAATGTTACTAAAAGAGCCCAAATTTCTAAAACTATTGCGAAAAACAACAATCTTCTGTTTTAGAGTGAATGTTTGAGGTGTTTAGAAGGCATTTATTTCATTTTTAGAAAATTTAATTTTTCACATTTTTCCATGAAAAGTGCCAATACCCCCCCCCCTTTGGGTTCTAGGTGAAAATCTCACTCGACACAAATCAAACAAAAATGTATCCAAGGTGTGTATTGTTGTTCATTTTCATCAAATAAACAAAATAAAACCCAGAATGTATCCTGAAAGACAATAAATGATCATAAAAGATCCTTCAGCCCAGGTGTTAATGTTACTAAAATAGCCCAAATTTTTAAAAATATTGCGAAAAACAACAATCTTCTATTTTAGAGTGAATGTTTGAGGTGTTTAGAAGGCATTTATTTCATTTTTAGAAAATTTAATTTTTCACATTTTTCCATGAAAAGTGCCAATAACCCCCCCTTTGGGTTCTAAGTGAAAATCTCACTCGACACAAATCAAACAAAAATGTTTCCATGGTGTGTATTGTTGTTCATTTTCATCAAATAAACAAAATAAAACCCAGAATTAATCTTGAAAGACAAGAAATGAGCATAGAATTTGCTTCAGCGAAAGTGTTAATGTTACTAAAAGAGCCCCAATTTCTTAAAATATTGCGAAAAACAACAATCTTCTATTTTAGAGTGAATGTTTGAGGTGTTTAGAAGGCATTTATTTCATTTTTAGAAAATTTAATATTTCACATTTTTCCATGAAAAGTGCCAATAACCCCCCCTTTGGGTTCTAAGTGAAAATCTCACTCGACACAAATCAAACAAAAATGTTTCCATGGTGTGTATTGTTGTTCATTTTCATCAAATAAACAAAATAAAACCCAGAATTAATCTTGAAAGACAAGAAATGAGCATAGAATTTGCTTCAGCGAAAGTGTTAATGTTACTAAAAGAGCCCAAATTTCTAAAAATATTGCGAAAAACAACAATCTTCTGTTTTGAGTGAATGTTTGAGGTGTTTAGAAGGCATTTATTTCATTTTTAGAAAATTTAATTTTTCACATTTTTCCATGAAAAGTGCCAATACCCCCCCTTTGGGTTCTAGGTGAAAATCTAACTTGACACATATCAAACAAAAATGTTTCCATGGTGTGTATTGTTGTTCATTTTCATCAAATAAACAAAATAAAACACAGAATGTATCCTGAAAGACAATAAATGATCATAAAAGATGCTTCAGCCCAGGTGTTAATGTTACTAAAAGAGCCCAAATTTCTAAAACTATTGCGAAAAACAACAATCTTCTGTTTTAGAGTGAATGTTTGAGGTGTTTAGAAGGCATTTAAATCATTTTTAGAAAATTTAATTTTTCACATTTTTCCATGAAAAGTGCCAATACCCCCCCCTTTGGGTTCTAGGTGAAAATCTCACACGACACAAATCAAACAAAAATGTATCCAAGGTGTGTATTGTTGTTAATTTTCATCAAATAAACAAAATAAAACCCAGAATTAATCTTGAAAGACAAGAAATGAGCATAGAAGTTGCTTCAGCGAAAGTGTTAATGTTACAAAAAGAGCCCAAATTTCTAAAAATATTGCGAAAAACAACAATCTTCCGTTTTAGAGTGAATGTTTGAGGTGTTTAGAAGGCATTTATTTTATTTTTAGAAAATTTAATTTTTCACATTTTTCCATGAAAAGTGCCAATACCTTTGGGTTCTAGGTGAAAATCTCACTCGACACAAATCAAACAAAAATGTATCCAAGGTGTGTATTGTTGTTCATTTTCATCAAATAAACAAAATAAAACCCAGATTGTATCCTGAAATACAATAAATGATCATAAAAGATGCTTCAGAGAAGGAGTTAATGTTACTAAAAGAGCCCAAATTTCTAAAAATATTGCGAAAAACAACAATCTTCTGTTTTATAGTGAATGTTTGAGGTGTTT